>NC_053490.1:243904488-243916988 GCF_905171775.1 Rana temporaria | reverse complement strand
CACGATGTGCTTTAACTGCAGATTTTCAACTTTAATTTTAGGGTATTTACATCCAAATCAGGTGAACGGTGTAGGAATTACAACAGTTTGTATATGTGCCTTCCACTTTTTAAGGGACCAAAAGTAATGGGACAGATTAACAATCATAAATCAAACTTTCACTTTTTAATACTTGGTTGCAAATCCTTTGCAGTCAATTACAGCCTGAAGTCTCGAACGCATAGACATCACCAGACGTTGGGTTTCATCCCTGGTGATGCTCTGCCAGGCCTCTACAGCAACTTCAGTTCCTGCTTGTTCTTGGGGCATTTTCCCTTCAGTTTTGTCTTCAACAAGTGAAATGCATGCTCAATTGTATTCAGGTCAGGTGATTGACTTGGCCATTGCATAACATTCCACTTATTTCCCTCAAAAAAACAGTTTGGTTGCTTTCGCAGTATGCTTCGGGTCATTGTCCATCTGTACTGTGAAGCGCTGTCCAATGAGTTCTGAAGGATTTGGCTGAATATGAGCAGATAATATTGCCCGAAACACTTCAGAATTGATCCTACTGCTTTTGTCAGCAGTCACATCATCAATAAATACAAGAGAACCCGTTCCATTGGCAGTCATACATGCCCACGCCATGACACTACCACCAACATGCTTCACTGATGAGGTGGTATGCTTTGGATCATGAGCAGTTACTTTCCTTCTTCATACTCTTCTCTTCCCATCACTCTGGTACAAGTTGATCTTGGTCTCATCTGTCCATAGGATGTTGTTCCAGAACTGTGAAGGCTTTTTTAGATGTTGTTTGGCAAACTCTAATCTGGCCTTCCTGTTATTGAGGCTCACCAATGGTTTACATCTTGTGGTAAACCCTCTTTATTCACTCTACTGAGGTCTTCTCTTGATTGTTGACTTTGACACACATACACCTACCTCCTGGAGAGTGTTCTTGGTCTGGCCAACTGTTGTGAAGGGTGTTTTCTTCACCAGGGAAAGAATTATTTGGTCATCCACCACAGTTGTTTTCCGTGGTCTTCCGGGTCTTTTGGTGTTGCGTTTCCGGTGCGTTCTTTCTTTTTAAGGATGTTCCAAACAGTTGATTTGGCCACAACTAATGTTTTTGCCATCTCTCTGATGTTTTTTTTTCCCAGCCTAATGATGGCTTGCTTCACTGATGGTGACAGTCTTTGGATCTCATATTGAGAGTTGACAACAGATTCCAAATGCAAATAGCACACTTGAAATGAACTCTGGACCTTTTATCAGCTCCTTGTAAATGGGATAATGAGGGAATAACACACACCTGGCCATGGAATAGCTGAGCAGCCAATTGTCCCATTACTTTTGGTGCCTTAAAAAGTGGGAGGCACATATACAAACTGTTGTAATTCCTACACAGTTCACCTAATTTGGATGTAAATACTCTCAAATTAAAGCTGAAAGTCTGCAGTTAAAGTAAATCTTGTTTGTTTCATTTCAAATCTATTGTGGTGGTGTTTAGAGCCAAAAAGATTAGAATTGTGTCAATGTCCCAATATTTATGGACCCGGCTGTATGTATATATATATATATATATATATATATATATATATATATATATATATATATATATATATATATATATATATATATATATACACATACACATACATACATATATACATATATATATATATACATATATACATATATACACACACACACATACACATATACATATATACATACACACACACACACACACACAAACTTACTAAGAGTGGTCACTTTGATTCTTACTTTTTGTTTTAATTTTTGCCATGAATTACCTAAGAGCTGAAAACTATTTTAATGGTTCTTCAGGGGAAATAGGATGAGAAAGGCTGCTTTAGAGATACCCAGAATACAATTTTCAATAATTCTCAGATAAAGCTTTACAACGCATTTAACCCAAATTTATGGAGTTGTGGGCACATGTTCAACCCAAAAATCGGTAGCAAGGTGGAGCTCAGGGCTCAGCTATGCTGGAGATTTTGGACGGCACTACAAAAAAGAGGTCTATGCAGAGGCCAATAATTGCTATACATTATAATGTTTTATTTTTTTTATCTGCACTTTGTTGCCTTTTAGTTCAACCTCAGGCTACAAACAATTGCACAAATTCCCAGGACATACTACTACCCATCAACATAGGGATGGGTATATTATGGCATAAAATTTAACTCTCACATTCAGCACCAACAATGATATCAGAAGTCACAGAGCTACTAATAAAAAAAGAATACAAATGCTTCATACCACAGCTGTCAGGCTTGGGATGAGTTTAACTGAATTCTTTACTTCTTCCTCTGTCACTTCTACTACTGTGCAGTGCTCTTCCTCCAGGGGCAATGCGTCTTCACCATTTTTGGTCACCCAAGGATGTAGCTGAGCAAAAGAAAAACAAAGATTAAAATTGAAACTACAGAATATATTTATGAAGATAACGTAAAGACATTTTCAGGGTCATTTTCCTAGAAAATTATACATCATAATTAATGCACACTTGTCAGCAGATGTAATCACCGATCACCAAAATAGCTCAGTAGTTATTTAAACAAAAAAAAAAGAAGATGTATAGTAAAAATTATGTTAAATAATTTAAAATCGGCTTATATGTGTTATTTTAGTTATAGAGCTCTTAATAAATGTATCCTGCAAATGTATTATTTTATCTGTTCTTGGTAAATATCTGGTGATCCTCCCCAGTTCCACTGGGGCCATTTTTCAAACTGACCACGCCAACACGGAAGCAGATTCATGCTGGCATGATCAATTTGAGTCCCCGGGATCACTGTTACGAGATACAACATGTCATGCACAGCATGCCTGTATCTCCTGTAGTCCATTTTGAAGCCATACTCCTCACCCTCACAGCGATGCGGTTGCAGGTGCACACCACCCTTCTGGAGTCAACTCAACCAATGCTGCTGTGTTTCAGGTGCAGCCATTGGAGGGGTGGACCAGCCTGCTAGGGTCAGTTTTGGAGCCATGCTCCCCCTGCCCAGTGCTACCGTGTTGTAGGGGCAGGCTGTGGAGAGGTTGAACAGCCTGTTGGAGCGCAGCGCACAGACAGGAGATGTATGTCCCTGTTCTGTACTATGTCACACTATGCCTGCCCGATGGACTTACAGGCATGCCCATTGCTATCAGGAAGGAAGAGATGAAGGAGGGAGTGCTGTCACTTGATCATAGAATATATCCCCAAATGAATGGTACATAGCAATTATTTTCTGTGAACATACAAGTGATTTCAGACAGCAATTTGGGTTTGCTTTCTTGATACGGACTTTGAAGTCACTGTGTTAACAATTACTTTAATTCACATATTAGGTAAAGCAAATATATGGTCCAACCAACATTTAAAAGAAAATATTCTCACTACCTGTTCAGATAATTTGAATGGGTAACACTAGGGATGTATCGTACTAACAGTAAGTATTGGCCCTTGTGCTCATTTATTTTTTATGACTTTAGCTAAACCTAGGCTTTAACTTTTAAATGCCCTTTTAGGTAATTTTGACTATGATATCTAATCCAGCAGTAATAGGCTTTAATTGACTGTTGGAAGTAGCAGCCACTACATTAAAAACAAAAGAAAGATTTTCCTTTTTTTTTTTTTCCTTTTTTTTTAAAGAGAAAGAGCTAAAACCCTCACCTTTTTACAAATTGGCCAGTATTAAAACAACTAGTATACAAGGGGGTACTGATATGTATTGAGCCTTACCCAGAAAAATTGAGATAGGAAGCTGTAAATTGCAGGGTGTACTGGCCAATTTGTCTATAATCAATGGTTCAAAAATTAAATACCTACATTTTAACTTCTCTTTCTTTTTCAGGTCCAAATTAAACATGGCAGCAACAAAAAATTTAATGTGGAAGAACATAGGACCATAATCAAGTTCCTGTTTCTCCAAGGGAAAGGTGCAAAGCAGATCCACGATGAAAAGTCTCAAACTTTGGGTGACAGTGACCCTTTCATATGCAACAGTTAAATGTTGGGTTGTCAATTTTAAAACTGGGCATTTCGGTGTTGAAATTGAGAAACCCAGTGGAAGGCCTGTTTCCGTCTCAGTGCCTGCAAACGTGAAAGCCATCCATGACATGATCATGGAGGACTGCCAAATATCAGCCAAAAGTATTGTTACATATCTGGGAATATCATGTGAGAGTGTTGGTGCCATTATCCACAATGACTTGGAAATGAGAAAGCTTGCAGGAAAGTGGATCTCAAAACTTTTGACAGCCGAATATGACGCCCCGTCACACACTGCAGGTTAAACAATGGCAAAACTGACCTCCTTAGTGGATGCCCCATCCACCCTATTCACCCAACCTGGCCCCTTCTGACTATGATCTGTTCCCTAATCTCAAAAAACACCTAAAGGGACAAAGATTTGGTATTGTTTCAGGGGCAACAAATGCTGCAAATGAGTGGTTACACCAGCAGTCGAAAGATTTTTTTTTGCATTGACTTAAAGCGGACCATCAGTCATTCTTTCTATTTTCCACCCATTACATCTTCTGCCCTTGTTGTTGTAACTTTTAAAACATGTTTTTTTTCTGGTAGTAAATAGATTATACAACCCACTTCCTATTTCTTGTCTGGTAAAAAGCCTAGGCTTATGAAATCATGCACAGCTCTCTCTCTCATTCTCGTGAGAGTTTGCCAGGAAGGGAGGCGGGCGAGTCATAAGAGGACCAATGAGACCAATGAGAGCTGCAGAGCTGAAGGTGTACTTCTGTGTGTCTGTAAACCCAGGAAGTAAACAGGTAGCAGCTTCAGCTGCCCACAGGTAAAATGGTTGCAGCCAGACTCTGTGGATGGAGATTTCTGCAGCATATTTGGCAAGTACAGAATTACAGTAGGGAAGCTTCAGAAAGGCAAAGATGTTTTTATTACAAATTATGCAAACAGACTGCAGTTCTTCTTTAAGAATCTGCAGGACAGATGTCACAAGTGCATGGACTTCCTGGGGGAATAGGTAGAATAGTATGGCAATTACAGCTTTTCTGGGTGAGGCTCAATACTTATCAGCACCCCCTCGTAGTTTGTGAGCTTCTTTTTTTTTGCAGTATCACACTGCATTGTCCTAATAAAATGTCAAAATAGACACTACTAAAACATCCCCCAAACCCCTTTCCACCCCTGTATCCACACATTTTCTCAATTTTCAGAATATAGACTTCATGTATGTGTTTGGAAGAAATTGGTCAATGCCAGGTACAGTACTTGAGCATTTACATCAAATAGAGTTCCCACTATGATTTTACAGAGTGGTAGCTAATCAGTGGGTCCCTCAGACCCAAATGTCCACTAGCACTTGCTGATCGTTTGGTACACTGACTGAATGGCAGTATGCCTATGTAAACAAGTACAGAAGGCATGGATCCTGTGTTTCCGTAAAGCAGAAACACAGACCCCATGCCTTCCACTAGTAAAAACACCTCCCCCACCACAATGAAACATTGGCATAAGCGCACAGTTAACCCTTTAATCACCCCTGATGTTAACCCCTTCCCTGACAGTGTTATTAGTAAAGTGACAATGCATATTTTTTATCACTGATCACTTTAATAATGTCAAAAGTGTGGGTTAGGTGTCAGATTTGTCTGGCACAATATCGTAGTCCCACGTTAAGTCGCTGATTGTCGCCATAACTAGTAAAAAATAAAATATCCCATAGTTTGTAGACACTATAACGTTTGCGCAAACCAATCAATATACGCTTATTGGGATTTTTTTTACCAAACATATGTAGCAGAATGCATATTGGCCTAAATTGATAAAGAAATTTGATTTTTTTAATGGATGTTTTGGAACAAAGTAAAAAGTTATATTTTTTTCCAAAATTGTCAGTCCTTTGTTTATAGCGCAAAAAAAAGAAAGCTCTATTTGTGGGAAAAAAGGACATACATTTTGTTTGGGTACATCATTGCACAACCAAGTAATGCAGTGCTGTAATGCAAAAAATGGCCTGGTCAGGAGGGGGTACATCTTCCGGAGGTCAAGTGGTTAATAATTTTGAGCGCCGGAATAGGCTGCAAACTTTGGATATACACTGCAGCAAACATTTGGAATTTTGCAGTTGAGATCAAGCTATGGAAACATTGTATTTGCATTTACTTCACAGCAAACTTTAGAAATTTTACAGCTGCAGAAATATTGTGTGTCCCCCTTCATAGGCCAGGAGAGGTAGCATGAGCTGGTAATTGTGGTAGGAATACATTTTTGCTTTTTGTGGGGGAATGTCACAAACAACCTTGGGTCCCTAAAGATGACTTGGTGTGAATCACCTCTTACCTATGGTAATAGGGGGGATAAATATGTGGTGCTTTGGTGCCTGGTACTTTACTACACAAGTATGCAGAGACGCGTTAAAAAAAGGGCAGTTTGTCCTACGTCAATAGGTATGAACCGAGCACCCTGCAAAAAAATAAAATATTCTTCCTCCAGAAAATAAAAACAACCCACAATAAAACAAAAACTGTAAGGCCCCATACACACGACCTGATCTATCCGCTGGGATTGATCCGCGGATCAGTTCCAGCAGATAGATCCGGTCGTGTGTACGTCCGAGCGGACATTTCCCAGCGGATAAAAATCCAGCCGACGGATTCCCAGCGGATAAAAATTTCTTAGCATGCTAAGAAATCTATCCGCTTGAATCCAGTCCAGCGGACTGATCCGGTCGTCTGTACAGACTCACCGGATCAGTCCGTCCGCTCCCATCCCTCGCATGCGTCGTAATGATTCGACGCATGGGGGGAAGTATTTACCTTCAGGGTCGTGCACGTTGCCTCGTCATCGTCGCAGCGACGGCGCGGCCACGTCACCGCGGATGTATTCTGCGGGGATTTCGATCTGATGGTGTGTACAGCCATCAGATCCAAATCCGCCAAAGGATATCCTCTCGTGTGTACAAGGCCTAAGAGGGTTGAGGGCAGCATCTAAAGAGCAACTACAGTTGTTGCCGACATACACTAATAGGGAGTCTTAAAAAACAAATGCAGGGGGGTAATCAAGATTATGTAGCCCACACAATGCAGAGTTTTTAGCACAATATAGCAGAGTATACAACTGTAGTGTATTATCGCCATGTAGCCTCCCAATTGGCTGCTAGGTGGTACCCGTAGTGGTGCAAATAATCATGAAGTGGGGGGGGCACTAGTTTGCCGCCAGGAAAGATGTAGCCTGCAATTTGTATGCATCTCCTCTGGGAATGCAATATAAAAATTTATGAACAAGTCTTGACATTCCTTTATTGCTGACTAATGGGGACATTCCCTGGAACTTTTCTGTGCACTTCAGGAAAGTGGGGTCTCATTGCATGGAATTTAACTTTTATTGCAGATGCCTACCGGTTTCTGCTGTGAAGGAATTTTATTATATGAATGTGCAAAGAGAATCTAAACGGTAGTGCCAGTTTCATTATTAAACTGACTGATGCGGTGTTCAAATGAGGAAAATTCAGGATCTGAATCCTATAAGTGATTAACTCTTAGGGAGTATTTCCTTATAGGAAAAGTGAGCCAATCACACAAGCACAGTGAAACAATCAACTAGCAATAATTATAATATAAATATGCAAAACCTCTATAGGTGTTGCATATGGTTATTACCATTTTAAATTTGTATTTCTGTCTTGTTCCATGTTTGAATAAAATGTATCTTTTGTTTTAAATTCATATCTTTATTTTAATTTTTTTATCTGTACCGCAACAGTCCTATTGGCCCCCCCCCCTTTTTTCTTGGCTCTATGGTTCTGGGACCTTAGATCCAACTACTCTATATTCAAATTCTAAGGATGATGGTACCTTTCACTGTAGTATCTATATACTGTGGGGATCGAAAGTTTGGGCACCCCAGGGAAAAATTTGTATTAATGTGCATAACGAAGCCAAGGAAAGATGGAAAAATCTCCAAAAGGCATCAAAATTACAGATTAGACATTCTTATATGTCAAAAAAAGTTTCAAAACTACAGAAAACAAAAAAATTGCGTCTGCAAAAGTTTGGGCACCCTGCAGAATTTATAGCATGCACTGCCCCCTTTGCAAAGCTGAGACCTGCCAGTGGCATGGAATGTTCTCAATCATCGTCTGGGAAGACCAGGTGATGTCAATCTCAAAGGTTTAAAATGCCCAGACTCATCTGACCTTGCCCCAACAATCAGCACCATGGGTTCTTCTAAGCAGTTGTCTAGAAAACTGAAACTGAAAATAGTTGACGCTCACAAAGCTGGAGAAGGCTATCAGAAGATAGCAAAGCGTTTTCAGATGTCAATATCCTCTGTTGGGAATGTAATTAAGAAATGGCAGTCATTAGGAACAGTGGAAGTTAAAGCAAGCTCTGGAAGACCAAGAAAAATATCAGACAGAACAGCTCGCAGGATTGTGAAAAAAGCAATTCAAAACCCACGTTTGACTGCACGATCCCTCCAGAAAGATCTGGCAGACACTGGAGTTGTGGTACACTATTCCACTATAAAGAGATACTTGTACAAATATGGTCTTCATGGAAGAGTCATCAGAAGAAAACCTCTTCTACGTCCTCACCACAAAAATCAGCGTTTGAACTTTGCAAATGAACATGCATTTTGGAAACAAGTTCTGTGGACCGATGAGGTTAAAATAGAACTTTTTGGGCGGAATGAGCAAAGGTACGTTTGGAGAAGAAAGGGCACAGAATTTAATGAAAAGAACCTCTGTCCAACTGTTAAGCATGGGGGTGGATCAATCATGCTTTGGGGTTGTATTGCAGCCAGTGGCTCAGGGAACATTTCACAAGTAGAAGGAAAAATGGATTCAATAAAATTTCAGCAAGTTTGGATGGTAACTTGATGCCATCTGTGAAAAAGACATATTATAACAATGTCTAATCTGTAATTTGATGCCTTTTGGAGATTGTTCCATCTTTCCTTGGCTTCGTTATGCACATTAATACACATTTTTACCTGGGGTGCCCAAACTTTCGATCCCCACTGTACTTCACTTCAGAGGCTCCTATTTTATATTGTATTAGGTGGATAACACACCTGGGCCCCTGTATGACGACATGCGATTGGCGCTTGGTCGCGCTTTCCGCATCCCGCCTACCCAACACTCCTCAGTTTCCCTGGGAGGGGCCTCTTATTTATTGAGCATTATTAATTTATACCTCAGTCTATACTAACTGGTGTGACTCCGCCACTGATTTGTTGCGACAAGGTTGGGTTTGGTTTCGGTATCAGTCCCTGGTTTGCCTTCCTGTCCTTGGTTTGATTACCCTCAGACTGGACAGAGCAACTCAGGAACTTCCCTAGACTGAATGCACAGCTTGCTCCAATGCAAATAACCATTGCTGGGGTACACTTGGGCATTCCTTTACCATCTTGAATGTATTTAATTGGCCCTAAATGGACACTGTGATCTCCCATAGACGATTCCAGTCGTGGGATACATGATCACACCATTACAGGTTATGTTTTTACCTTCTTAACCCCAACCTTTGCGTTAGTCCACCCTGGTGCCTATTTCCATTAGACACCTTTACCCTATATGTATTTATTATGTATATTGCTTATTTCTTTCATTTTTCCGCATTACCTTTTATATTGCATTTCCACATATTTTTTATGTAATATTTACCAGGCTCAGCTGCTTACCATTTCCCATATATTTTGTGTGCCAGTTTGGCGTTTCCAGACACTCCCCTAGCGGTGGCCAGGGTCTGCCTTGGTGAGGTTTACAGCTCCACTTATGGAGCTGCACCTCACCTGTAAGTGTTCCAGTGCGGGCTTCCGCCCTGACGTCATGCGCACGGCTCCTCCTGGTGAAGTGGCTTCCGTCTGTGTGGGCGGACAGCGCCAGGTGGAGGACGCATCAAAAGGACCTCCTCGCCCTCAGTGTTACCAATGCTGGCTTCCGGGATCGCTGTGGCTCCATCTAGCCGACAGTAAGTCCGCCTTACCCCTTTACCTCCAAGCTTACTTTGACCCCTTGCCAATACACTTTACATTTTTTCCCACACACCCCTTCTCTCTTCCTCCTCACTAGGCACTACTGGCCAGCACCATTACCCTGATGCTGCCCTGGGACCATGAGTGGTCCTGGTCCCCCTTATTTTCACACATTATTTATCCCTTTACCTAGTTCACATGCACCCCAACATGTGCTACAATTGGGCTCCTGTTTCTGGGACCCCCCGATCTACCACCATTTGTCTTGCCATCAAGGTATACTGTTCATTTTTATTATCTTAATTTCCATTATTCTGTCTTCTCCCATCTTTTCTTTCCCCCCTGCCCACTCTCTCTCCTCTTTCTCTCTACCCCCTCCTTTCTTTTTCTCTTCCCATCTTTCTTTCCCTTATACCCATCTCCCAATTTCCTTCTCCCTCTTCCCTTTCCCCCCCTTCTTTTGTTTTACTCACATCCCCACGCTCACCTTCCTAACCTTCTTACCACTCACATGCAGTGATCACGTGTGCCACACAACCCCTATTTTCTTGAGGTTTGGCTCCTATTAACATATCACTATATTTTATATAATAGACAAGTAGGTCTTTCCACACATGCGTCCCCCATGGCTACCGTACGGGACCCTGTCTGGTCACGCCTGCTGTTCTCACCTAGCGGGATCTTTTTAGGTAAGCGGCTCAGCCCAGTGTTCCCCTCTTTTATACGTTGTTGTTTTGTGATTAATTGAATTATTGACGGATTGTTCATTCATTTTTAGATGTGCTCCTGATGAAGCGGTGTATACCGCAAAACTAGTAGAGACCGTTAGAACCTCCAAACCATCGTGTTGTTCCCCTCTTGAGGACCTCTATAGTGGTGTTGGCATATGGTTATTACCATTTTAATTCTGTATTTCTGTCTTGTTCCATGTTTGAATAAAATGTATCTTTTGTTTTAAATTCATACCTTTAATTTTCATTTTTGTATCTGTACAGTAACAGTCCTATTGGCACCCCCCCCCCCTTTTTTCTTGGCTCTATGGTTCGGGGACCTTAGATCCAACTACTCTATATAGCAATAATTATAAACAATGTTTTGACAATCTGACATAATAAAATCGTATTTCTTGCTGTAAAATATGCACTTTAGAGAAGTGTTACCTTATTGAATAAAACTGAAGTAGTATGATATTTACTTTTAGGATTATATGCTATATATTTATACTTCTGCAAAAAAAATTATATTAAATTAAAATTATATAGAAGTAATAAAAAAATAAAATTAGAAAGATATGACCAACTGCCTTTATCGATCAGGCATTCTGTGGAAAACTAAACAAAGGTAAAGATTGTGTGATAGTGAGAGTCCCTGCCTCTGGAAAAATAGGTTTAAAAAAAACCACAGGATTTCCATTGCAGAAATACAGAGCATTTATTTCGAGAGGAGAAAACTGCTCTGGCAGCTTTCTCTGGATTTTGCCATTTCCAGGTGGGGTTCCATAGTTTGGAGATTCCTAAGAGTCTTGGGAACAATGGAATTTCCAACCCTATGTCTGGGTGTTGTGGACAGCCAGAGGGGTGTGTGCCCAGGTGTACACAGCCCTTAGAACGATGGGCTGGTAAGAGTAGTAGGTTGGAGAATCTCCAATCATGTGTCCGCGTGTTGTGGACAACCAGCAGGGTGTGTGCACAGCCCTTACCACGATGAGCTGGTGAGAGCAGTAGGTGGGGAATCTCCAATCATGTGTCCGGGTGTTGTGGACAGCCAGCAGGGTGTGTGCCCAGCCCTTACAACGATGAGCTGGTGAGAGCAGTAGGTGGGGGAATCTCCAACCCTGTGTGTTGTGGACAACCAGCAAGGTGTGTGCCCAGATGTGCACAGCACTTATAATGAGAGCAGTAGATGGTGAGAGTAGGAGCTGATTGAAGACATGACCCTGTCAGGAGAGCTGGGTGCCCCTGTTGGAGACTGAAGCCCATGTGAGGGGAATTCTATGTTCAAGGAGTGGAAAAGGTAGGCCAGCTACAAGAGTCTGGGAGACAGAGGAAGCTGAGGAGGCCAGCAAGTCCAGGAGGGCTGGAGAGAATCTCAAAGTCTCTGGTTGGTGCTAGCTGGAGATACTGGGAAAACCATGTCAAGACGCCATGTGGGCCAGAACAGCAAGGTGCTGTTACCTTAGGCATCAAGAGAGCCTGACTAGCCAGTGGCCTGGGAGAACAAAACAAGCAGAGGTACTGTTGACCAAAGAGCCAGGTGGCTCAGTATTTTTCATTTGTGTTTACTGACTGAAGTTTAACCCCCTGTGTTGGAATCCTGAATGGGCTTTTGTTTTGTTTTTTCCCCTTCTAATAAAAGTGGGATACCAGGACCTCAACTATGATGGCGGTGTGACATGGACTCACTATATAAAAATAGCATCTACCACTGCACTAAACATCCCCCAAATCACAATTGCTATAAACTATACACTGTTTCATATTTCATTAATGAGCTATATATAGCAGGTACTAATCACTAGCTATAGCATAAATCGATTTTAACATTTCCTATC
>NC_053490.1:243826988-243899488 GCF_905171775.1 Rana temporaria | reverse complement strand
ACTGCTCGGGAAACTCCACCGGTTTATGTTTAATCATGTTATGAAGCACCAAGATGTAATCATCTATAAAAGGACACTGAAACAAAACAGCAAATACAGTTATTGGCGACATATGCAGATCGGAAAAGACATGATGATCTTAATCTGGCTATACGACTTTAGCCAACTATAGCACAAATTAACAAAAATGTATCCGAGAAATAAATATATTTCAACTGGTAATTTGTAGCATTCTTGTCTTAAAAAAAGTTAAAGGGGCTATAAAGGTACAATTTTTTTTCCCTAAATAGCTTCCTTTACCTTAGTGTAGTCCTCCTTCACTTACCTCATCCTTCCATTTTGCTTTTAAATGTCCTTATTTCTTCTGAGAAATCCTCACTTCCTGTTCTTCTGTCTGTAACGGCACACAGTAATGCAGGCCTCGACAAAATCCGGCGCCCGGTCGCAATTGCGACACGAAATTGTGACCTGGCGCCTGGGGAAGCTTAGGGCTGCAGAAGGCCGCGGCCTCAATTACCGGCCGGCGTGGGGCACGATCGCGGCGGGCCCGCACATGCTGGTAACTGAGGCCGCGGCTTTGCAGCCTTCACAGAAGGAAGCGGAGGCCTGCAGAAGGAATCTAGGAGTGGCCATCTTGTGGTAGCCGTTGGCATTACAGGTTACATTACATTACATTACAAGTAGCAAGAAACAGCAGTTCTAATGTGTTTTTTCACTGCCATCTCCTTCCCTCTAATTAGAGCCCCCAAACATTATATATATATATTTTTTATTCCAACACCCTAGAGAATAAAATGGCGGTTGTTGCAATACTTTCTGTCACACCGTATTTGCGCAGCGGTCTTACAAGTGCACTTTTTGGGGAAAAAATACACTTTTTTAATAAAAAATTAAGACAACAGTAAAGTTGGCCCAATTTTTTTTTATATTGTGAAGGATAATGTTACACTGAGTAAATTGATACCCAACATGCCACACTTCAAAATTGTGTCCGCTCGTGGAATGGCGACAAACTTTTACCCTTTAAAATCTCCATAGGCGACGTTTAAAAAATTCTACAGGTTGCATGTTCTGAGTTACAGAGGAGGTCTAGGGCTAGAATTATTGCTCTCGCTCTACCAATCGCGGCAATACCTCACATGTGTGGTTTGAATACCGTTTACATATGCGGGTGCTACTCATGTATGCGTTCGCTTCTGTGCGCGAGCTTGGCGGGCCGGAGTGCGTTTTTTGGCTCCTAACTTTTTTAGCTGGGTCCTAGATTCCAAGCAAATTTGTCAAAACCTGCAGTAATGTGAGGCTTTCTCCCTGGTGTGGAGTGTCGTGCTTGCCCCCCTCCCTTGGACTGCAGGAGAGTAAGGACGCTCTTTACGTTGCAGATGGAGAAAGGAGCTGTATTAGTGACTCTCCTGTAGTCCAAGGGAGGGGACGAGCACGACACTCCACACCAGGGAGAAAGCCTTGCATTACTGTGTGGAGTTACAGGCAGACAAACAGAAAGTGAGGATTTCTCAGAAGAAATAAGAACATTTAAAAGCAAAATGGAAGGATGAGGTAAGTGAAGGAGGACTGCACTAAGGTAAAGGAAACTATTTAGGAACAAAAATTGTACCTTTACAACCCCTTTAAAAAAAATCTAATATTTTAGCATAATCTAATTTACTGCATAAAATAAATAGTGCAGATCGGTAGGAACATAAATAACTGGTGTCTATTCAGTTTGACGAGTGCCCACCTTTCCACTAACCTTTTAAAAAAATAGGGAACAACCAGAACACTGAAGTTTAAACAAACACACAAAAGGCATTGGCATTCTGTGCAATAGATTTAGAGTAAACTCTATTTGACAGTGTTAGGCTATTTATAAACTCATTTGTTTCACGTATTTCATACTGTGCACTGCACAAACCACAACCATGTTGTGCAATTTAGGATTTTCAACACAACTTACACTACAGGGGTACAAATATTTGTTACAAAGCCCAGTTATTTGACAGATTTGAATAAATCACTCTTCTTTGTATAAGCATAATACATGGAAATCAGAAGCTGTATAGCACAGTAGAAATCCACAGCACCAGAGCAGACTTTGTGCTTCAGATGAATGTGTCCATGGGTTTACAGGCAAGCTGGAAAAAATCATCGAGTTTATAGTGCCCATGCAATTTTGAATCCAATCATAAAATATTACAATTCAATATACAATATTCAGTATATCCATCGATCGATCAATCCTTTTTATACCTGATGATTAGATGCAATGTGTGTGGTGGGAGTTTAATCCACCTATAACTCCCCATTTAATTTCCCTAGTTATCAGAGCAGGAATATTTCCCAGAAACCTTGCCATCTGCTCCTTTGCCCAGCTTATAGCTTTTCCCATACATCTGTACAGACCCTGAGGTCAATATATTGGCACCAACAAACATATCCTCAGATATACAGCACAGTTTAATCTCCAATGAATGACATTATGCTAGTTAGACACCATTCCCTTGTATAAAGCTGAGAATGATCATGCAATCAAGTGCACTCACTTAACCCATCTTTATCTATTTTATTGTTTGAAAAAAGAAACCGGTAAGGGCTTGCAATAAGCTTAGCTAAAGGTTTTTAAGTGGGCTTTAAGGCTGGGATGCAGAAGTTGGGCACATGGCCAGAAGCCTGTTCCACAGTGAGTGTCTTCTCAGCACACAACCTCAGAACATCATGGATGTAAATGTTGGGGTGGGTGGATGTTAAAGTCCACTTTTCCTGCTGCTGCTTTTTTGTGTTACACAGTTGGCAAGAGGCTCATTTGTTTATTTTATTATTAAACCAATCTGAAGTTTTTTTTTTAAAAGTCCAACTATGGACTTCTGACTCTCTCCCTGGAGAATCCACCAGGGGGAGAGTTCCTGTTTCCAGAGGGCAGAAATGCATGCCTTTGCTGCATTCGGGTGATACATCATTATCGTTTTCTTGCAACATACATGTCTAGGAAGATGTGAGAGATAGAGCAAGTATTTTCCTGGATCAGTCTCCAGGTCACAGTCTGTCAATTGTTTGATGATGGTCCTTAACTGGGACCAAAAGCCTCAGAGGAAGCAACTGCTGGAAGCGCCACAAGTCTGGGGGGGGGGGCGGGGGGGTTGGAAAAAATGTTGTGAAAACCTTAGGTTGCTCAACACAGGGGTAAGTCACAAGAATTTAGAGATGAAGCTAGTCAGTCCTCAATCTGTCATAAGAACGCAGGAGTTGGTCCTATAATGAGATGGCTCCGGAGATCCAAGGTAAATTCCAGTGGAACCCAGGGAAAGCAGCTTAGCAGGATTGTTCCAACAATGTCCATTGTTTTCCATCAAAATCCCAACAGCAGGCTATCATATTGGATAAGTGAGTCACCTAGTAGCATTTCCTGATGTCAAAGTACTATCAAACCTCACAGTCTGGGCATGGGTTAAGTGTAGGATAAGCTCGGATGGGAGTGGGCCTAATGGTCAGTTTCAGTATGGTGTTTCTGCCAAGTCAGGTGTACATTTGTCTGGGCCACCATCAGAGATCATCTTTATTAGAATTCAAAATTGGTAACAAAACTATTGTCTACGTTCAGGGTAAATTTGGTGCCTAGATAGGCAATATAGGCAGTCACCCAATGAAAGGGAAAACTTGAGTGTAAAATGGTCACTCAAGAAGGAGGCAAAGTGATTTGTGGAGATTATTCATATCTTATCAGATAACACTGAGTGCAGGGCACAGTGTTTATGCTATCTTAAAGGGGTGGGTCTATTATCCTTTGCACGCCCAGTATGTGCTCATGCTAAACATGTGTAATTCAAAAATAAATTTGAATTTTATATCTTCCTGATTGAAATAATCATTTTGTTGCTGAAAGCCTTTATTTCTCATGAATGGATATAGATCACCTAATTTTTATTTTCTCATACTGCAAATTGCTAATTTTACCCACTTTTCTCAATAAATATCATATTGACACTCAGGCCCCATACACACAAGAGGATTTATCCGCAGATACGGTCCAGCGGACCGTATCCGCGGATAAATCCTCTCGAGGATTTCAGAGGATTTCTATGCGATGGCGTGTACACACCATCGCATTGAAATCCGCGCTGAAATCCTCTGCCGATGACGTGTCGCGCCGTCGCCGCTATTATGACGCGGCGACGGGCGCGACGCTGTCATATAAGGAATTCCACGCATGCGTCAAATCATTACGACGCGTGCGGGGAATCCCTTTAGACGGATGGATCCGGTAAGTCTGTACAGACGAGCGGATCCATCCGTTGGAATGGATTCCAGCAGATGGATTTGTTGAGCATGTCAGCAAATATCCATCTGCTGGAAATCCATCCCAGGGGAGATTTATCCGCGGATAGATATCCGACGGAGTGTACACACCATAGAATCTATCCGCAGAAACCCATTTGATGGGATTTATCTGCGGATAGATTCTATGGTGTGTATGGGGCCTCACAGTTGTCACCTGAACCTGCTGGTATTTTATGAAGCTATAATGTTTTTTGTAAGTAAAAACTTGTTCAGTTAGGCCCCTTACACACTGGGGCGGGAGGTGTGGTGGCGGTATAGGTATTTTTAGCGGTGCCATACTGTCGGAATTGAGGCGGTATTCGGCCACTAGCAGTGTGCGGTTTTAAACCCCACTAGCGGCCGAAAAAAGGGTTAATACCACCGGCAATCCGCCTCTGCAGAGGCGCATTGCCGGCGGTATAGCCACGGTTTTCCGGGCTTTCACACTGGACAAACATTAGCCGCTGTTTAGGGTCGCTTTGCAGGTGCTATTTTTAGCGCAATAGCGCCTGCAAACAGTTTGGGAACTGAGTTTATAGATCTGGTCCCAATGTTCTAGTGTTGCCCGCTTTACTCCAGACCTCAATTCACTGAGCTTCAGAATTGTGTTTAAGGGGTAAGTGTCACATGTTCAGATAGGGCAGGATCATTTGTCTATCTCTCCAGCAACAGATTACTGCAATACTAATATATTACTGCCGATATTATCATTTTGGGAGCCTGCTGATATAACCTAAACGCGTTCATGTGCGTTACTGAAGCCATGATATTGTTTTAGCACTTTCATTGGCATGATGTGTTGACTTGTACACATCATTGGCTGTGAAAGGGTCAATTCCCAGGTACAAACAAATGAGATGTGATCTGGAAGCACTGAGCATCAAACACTCAAATAAGCCACTTGTCTAGTCTTTAGAAGTACAAAGTTACTTACCTTTCCAAATACAAAACAGTAAAGAGTGACTCCCATGGCCCACACATCAAGTGCCTGGCAAAATAACATGAAGAAAAATAAAACAGTTTTTTTTTAATGAATTACTACTGAAGGGGTAAAATAGCATAACTTTTTTGGCAAGTCATATATGGGTAATAAATGTTGTACATTTTTCCTGTAAATGGGTTACTGTTTTATATGGGTTTTGAAATGGAATACTTGGAGCTGGATTCTTACGTCAGCCAGGTTGGAAAGATTGATTAGGCTCAGTGCAGATGCATAGATTTGCAGGATGTAGTTTTGCATTGAACTAGTCTCATATTGGACAATGCCAGTCAGTGGAGCACACAGCTTCTCCGAGTACGCTTCTTCCCCTGAGGGCATTGCAAGTGCAGGCCAATATAGAATGGGCACTGGCTCAACTTGTTTAGAATCATGCAACCCCAAATGTGGGCAAGTACACACAAACATAAAATATGTATACAAAATACTCTGACATTCAGCAAACATTCTCTGCAGATGAATTTTACAGGTACTGGTAATGAAAGTTATTGTTTCTCCAACAGAGAGAGTTTGGTGAAAGTCACATTCACTGCCTTACAAAAAATTGAATCTGGTGTTGGGAAAAAATGCCAGAAGTGACTTGTGCAGATAACAGGGGAATGAGGCATTACATTAATTTCTGTATAGAGACAATTACACAGTATAAAAATTGTGTATAAATGGCTGAGGATCCCTCTAATACTAATGGACGGTTTGCTGCTAGAAAGGCAGCACAGATTCTGGTGAGTGCAACATTAGAAAAAACAAAAGAGGGCGCACCAGCCTGTTGCATTATCCCACAGCGTTTATTTAAGAGCAACAAGAATAATACTCATAAGCATGAATATTCTTGTTGACCTTAAATAAATGCCATGGGATAATGCACTAGGCTGGTGTGCCCTCTTTTGTTTGTTTTATTGTAATTTCTTCAGGACATTCCCAGTCCTAGAGGAGAACAAGGCTTGAAGCATTCCCCATCGACGTGGTGTCATCTTTACACCTGTACCATCACACTTATGTGCATGAGTGTTCGGTCATTATTGGAGTGCAGCAGGGAGCACAAGCGTTGGTGTGTTGTGAATTAAGGTGGAAGCCTTTCTTTTACACTAAAAGGACACCACTCTGTATAAACATACACTGATCAAACAAGGTTTTCCAGCAGTCCCATTCTACAGAAGCTAATCTGATGGGCGGCTTTTGTCCAACAGGGAAGGCCACACATTCAAACTCTAAATTCAGCTGGTCTGCTGAACCAAGCGAATTGTGATCGGTGTGTACCCAGCTTTACCTTATTCCTTGCTCTAGTGCTGTGACTGGTCCTCTCGAGTTTCTTGGTGAGTTGTGAGTGGCTGTTACACTCCAGCCTCATACCATAGGCCCCTTTCACACGGGCTTTCCGATCAGGTACACCTGTCAGTTTTTTTTAGGTGGACCTAATCAGATGCTCCATTCACTTCTATAGAGAGGCAGATGTCAGCCGATATCTGATCCTGTCTGTGAAATTCAGATGGATAGAGACCCTATTGTCAATCCGTCTGGAGGATCAGATGAAAACAGACAGGCAAATCCATTTTCATCAGATCTCCCCATCGAGGAGAGCAGGACTGACAGATCTGTCTCTGCACAGTGAGCAGAGATGGATCTGTCATCCGCCTACTCAGCGAGGATCAGTGGATCGATCCCCTGCTGAACAAAGCCAAGTCAGGGTTAATGTTCCTGTACAGTATGATGATGCTGAGGCTTTGGTGGAGTGGGACAGCACTGCAGCTGGCTGGAGAGACTATACATGAGGCACTGCAAGGGTAGACTATTACACTATGCTGTAGTTGGGCTGCATCACATCACTTGCTGTTAATGGTCAAATCTTTGAATATGTTAGAAATATACTGGGACTTTTTTCTGGCTCTACATAGATGTATTTCACACAATATCTTATTAAAAGGCATAATTTTCATTAGGATAGCGTGTGTGGCATACATCTATGTAGAGCTTGAAAAGTCCCAGTATATTCCTGACCTATTCAAAGACATTTTACTTTCACGTTAGTAAACCTGCACTGCAAGGGTCAGCACGGGTTTACAGAACAACATTACACATTCTGGAAAGCAGAACATGTCAGGACTCACAGGAGGAGAAGAAGCAGTCTGTTATCCGTCGCCTCTTATCTTCAGTCTGCCTGGGGAAAGCTCAGATGTCGGCTGGGTAGGAAGCGGTGATCGGTGCTGCAGGCTTGTGTTGTCTGCCTGCTCTGCTCACCTGTACTTGAGCCCTCACTGTGCTGATCCAATTAGCCAGCCTGTCAGGAACCTGTGCCCGGGAGAGCGTTTCTCTGCACCCCCTCCCACACTCTGCCCAGGGCAATGGCCCCACCCATCCCCTTGTAACGGCTATGGGTGATATAAAGAGATGAAACAAACCCTCCTACATACATTGTACTGGTTTACCTGAAGCCCTCTCTCTACAGCCTTCTAAAATGCACAGATCAAAGGCTTTTTTTCATAGCTCTAGAAGGCAGGGGGTAGGGATCCGACACATGTCACACACTGCACAGCATAGAACAGGTTGCTGAGTGTAATCTAAGAGGGAATATAGACCAGACAGGGACCACACTAGGAGCTTTGGATTGATATAGGGATACGATTCATACATTTTTAATTTTAGAAGTGTACAACCCCTTTAAACTGTGCCAAAAGACACGGTCATACTGTTCGATTATGCTTCTACTACCAACTATTCTCTGGTGTCTATGGCCACCTTGAGGATCCTACAGAGATTCTTCTCCAGAAAGGATTTTGTGAAGCATCAGGGAATGCTTGATAAATTCTGTAAAAAGCAAAATTGACTATAGCCTCTATTTCATTACCTTGATGGTGCTAAGTGTATTTAATAATATGGCTCTTGCTTATTGAGTTTTGTTGCCTAAATAATGACTGGAGCTCCTAACTGATGTTCCACAGACAAAGAGGAAAGGACCCATATTTACATAATCTAGTGGTTTTTGGTGAAGCTGATTGCTGTGTTTTATGTACAAACATATACAACATTTTACTAAGTTCTTAAGATTCTTTCCCTATTTTGTTTGCAAATCTTGTTAATTCAATTATTTTTGAAAAATATTAGATAGGAGTTTCAGTCTCAAAATAATACAGGTGATACCGATGCCAAGTGAACTGTCAAACTACATTCATATCAATACTGAGTCATCCATGAAATAGCGATCTGCCTACGCTGTGTGTAGGAGAGAGGAGCTCCTTCAGATCTTTGCAGTCACTATGCAAGTTCTTTAAAACATACCGTTCTTAGCAGAACTGTTCCAAATCTATAAGATGGTGCAGAAAATGAAAAGAGCAGCCTAGCATTTGAGTCACAAGTATACAGTAAATTCAAAACGATTGTTTAACTAGCTGGGAATTGCCATATTTAAATTTGCATGCAATACATTACTAGCTTTGGGATTTTAATCTTTTCTAATGGCACTATTTGTAAGCTAGAAACAGACTGTACCTTTCCACTGAACCCCTGCCCAGTGTCTGCCAGAGTCTCAGGTGCCATGAAAGCTGGGGTCCCCGCTGTGCTTGACAGAAGTGCATCGTTGCCTTCAAACTGATTGCTCACCCCAAAATCAGCTATTTTAATGTGACCATCATCTCCAAGAAGTAAATTGGATGGTTTGATGTCTCTGTGGATAATCTTCTGGTAATGCACTAAAATACATTGAAAAATAAAAATAAAAAATAAAAATAACACTCTGCATGCTCAATAAAAGAAGTATAATGTAACCTCTAAAACACTTCAAAAATTTTAAAATAAAAAACACAACCCTTAAGATACACACTACTATATCAACCAACTAGATAAGGGTATAATTTTCTGCAAATCACAAAAATATATTGCGATATATATTTAGACAGAATAACTGATCCTTTCCCACTGAAGTCAAGGCAATAGAAAAAAAAATGTATAAAAACTCCTTACAAGCCAGCAGTAAATCACTAGGATTCTCATGGAAATATACTTGAAAAGCTACAGATATGATATAATCTCTGCTTTCATTTTGTTAAAAGTGTGTTGTCACTTTTCCTTAAAAACACCACATGGCACTTTGTCATGGTAACTCGATCTGTCCTTTTTTTCTTTTGGACATATTAAAATTCTGACAACCAGTCTGGGGTTGAGGTGCAGTGCATATAAGCAATACAAAGTCAGTTTAAGCGTGAGTCAACTCAACAAATCTACAAAGGGAAGAGAGTCATTAGAAAACAGCATACCGGAATCCCTGTATAAGGCAGAATAAAAAAAGGAACCACACAAACTTTAAGAACATCCATGGGGAACTGATGCTAAAAGATGGTAGTGGCAGCTTATCATGCATTATGTGAATCAGGGGTCAAGTCCTGGGGAAAAAAAAGTGTGGGAACTCCCACCCAAGATCCACTCCCCCACCAAATTAAAAAAAGAAATATGATACGCTCATATGCATAATTATTAAACCGCATGTTTTTTTTTTTATCCACTGTACCTTAGTAATCCTTTATGTTACTGGCCGCTTCCTGTATATGGATTTACCGGGTAGTGTGCAGGTATTCCGTCACTTCCTCGATGCCGCAATGTCTCCTGGAAACAATGACAAAAGCTCCCAGAAGACATTCCGGAGGTCTGCCGCGAGTTATTGCGGGATTTAGAAAGAAGCAAGTTCTTTCTAAATCCTGCTATAACTCGCGGCAGACCTCCGCAATGTCTCCTGGGAACAATGACAAAAGCTCCCAGGAGACATTGCGGCATCGAGGAAGCGACGGAATACCCGCACACTACCTGATAAATACATATACAGGAAGCAGGAAGTAAAATAAAGGATTACTAAGGTTTGCCTGCCCCTGACTCGAGCTGGGCATCGCCGTTTAGTGAAGGATTGGTTCAGGTGGCTCAGTTGCGCTCGGCTGCTCTAGTCCTGCAAAGGGAACCGAGTTCCTGCTGTGAAAAAAGTGCAGGAACTCCGTTCCCGCAGGACAGCCCTGATGTGAATCACTGCAAGACTAAAAAAAGACTAATAGTTGAAAAAGCATGGCAGAGAAGGACAATACTAATCAATGGCCTAAAGGTGCCCATAGACAATTCTCAATCTCATATTGAGCCAGACCTGATGAGTTAATGTCTATGATGCATTTGCAGCTACCAGAACCTGAGGTTTGTCAATAGTTAGGTGCAACCAGACATATTACAAAACTTTGTTTCTATATTAATAAACCTTGTCTGGTCCATGTTACCGCCTGAAAAGTTGGCTCTTTGGAGGTGTCTATAGCCCATCATACTCCATAGGTTGGACACAAATGGTGACACAATGCAACATCATGCCTCTGCCTCTGGGTGTCATGCTTGTGGCTGTCAGATTTTTGCTATGCCTTATGGGACTGCAATAGCTGGGTGTCCAATAATTGCATATCCCTGCCCTATGTGATTGATTTAGACATTATGGGATATAAGCAGTTTTTTTTTTCAGTTATATTATATGGTTTGATTGTTTTAATATGCTTTCATTTATTCTAGAAAATATTTTAGCCTACAGAAATTAACTGTTAAGGCCCCGTGCAGACATAGGGGTTTTACTAGAGCTGGAGAATGCAAAATAAGGCAAACTTCTGTATACAAAACAATCAGCTTATAACCTCAGTTATAATCTTTGCCAATACAACCTGGAAGATGATTGGTTTCTATGCAAAAGTGAGCCTGATTTTTGCACTCGCCAGCTTTAGTAAAATTGTGTTGCCGGAATGAGCAGCATCTTTGGAGCGGTGAGAGGAGTGGTATGTATACCGCTCCTTCCCATTTAAAACAATGGGAAACCGCAGTAATACCGGCCGCAATGCGCCTCTGCAGAGGCGCATTGTGGGCGGTATTAACCCCTTTTCTGCCTCTGGCGGGAGTAAATACCGCACCGCTAGCGGCCGAATCCCGCGAGAATGCTGACGGCGCCACCACCGCACCTCCCGCCCCAGTGTGAAAGGGGCCTAAGGCTTGGCTTTTAAAAGTCATGATACACTGTGGCTACACCGTAAAAAAAAAAAGCGCATTGCATAAAATTTGAATATACAGTAGCTACAATTTTAGGACCTCCCTTTATGAGTTTCTATTGCAATTTGTACTCACAATGTAGCACTCTAGAATTTTTGTTATTAAAGTAAATGTAATATGTAATTTGGCATATATTGAAAATGTTCTTTAAATTCAAAAAAACCCATACAAAAGTAGTAAAAAATGATACTTCCTAGTACAATATTAAAACAAAATGTATGTACTTTGTACTGTCCAATCTTTTTCTTGGAGTTTACATGATTCGGCAATGCCAGGACAATTGGGTTATACTTGCTACCTTCAGATCTTATTGGACACGACAAAGAAAAAGCCATTAGCCAGCCAGGTATAACCCCTCCCAGTCCCATCATGCTTCAGTTTTGTATAAACACTGTACTGGGAGTAGATAAACACAGTGGTCCGACCCCTCTGAACCCCCAAGAAACAGATTTAATGGTAAGTAGCTCTTGTGTGCCAGTGTCTAATTCCTTCTGAAGGTGGCAGTATAACACGATTGTCTCCGAATTACTGAATCCTGTGTACCTTAATGAGCGAGAAAGAAAACCAGTATTACACTGAATGCACTTCTCCATAGTCTGTTTATAAAAATAAACAGCGAGCCTACATTTTTCTCTTTGCATATCTGCATTCTGTTTTATGAAGAAATCCATTATTGTAAAACATCTGCTGCACACCCAATGTCAAAACCATGATTGCTCAATGATAATATTAGATCATAAATTGCAGTATGATTGAAATAGAAAACTCCATCAGAATGATGCACATACATAATAATTAGCTGAAATTATCTTTATAAAGATCCCATTTGTCAAAATGGAAAACTTGCCAGCAGCCCTACAGTAATGACTGAGGGAAACAAAACTGATTGCTTGACACACTGCCAGGAATTGTGAAGCTAAGCCGTACACATCACTTTCTAAGTCTCAAACTAGAAGTGCAACCAATGCAAGTGCTATTCCAAGTAAATCAGTACTGTTGTGGCCTCATTCCCCGTCCTTATATGACAGGAAGCAGGGATGGATTTTTCTTCTATCCAAATATACAAAGAAACGGATAAAATATATATTTCGCTTTCAACCCTGGAAATTACAAATTCCCAAAGTAAAAAAAAAATAATCTTCCTCAAATTGTGATTTAATATAAATATGCTATAAAAGAATGTAATCTGATCTTTATATTGTAGAATAAAGAATTGGCAGTGAAGTTGTTCTTTGAATCCGATATCTATGTGTATAGGTATGAGACAATAATGTAGGCTTATAAATTGTATCCTGATTGATAAAGTGATTGTAATTACTAAAATAATGTTCTACTTACCTACTCTGTACAATGGTACTACACAGAGCGGCCCATGAACTTTTTCCTATCGTTTCCCCCGCCACTGCTCCAGGCTCCTCCTCTTCTCTGTGTGCCTATTGGGGTGCAACTACGAGCTCAGGTCCGAGCCGGGCTGTGTGCATCCATCGACACACACACCGTGGCTCAACCCTGCCCTTCCACCAATGGCTCCTGCTGCTGCCTCTGTGTTTAGGGAGAGAAGAGGCAGCCACTGCATACAAGGACAGCGCTGGATCAAGATCGGGCTCAAATCTGTATACAGGAGGGAAGGGGGGGGGGGGGGATTCAATACAAAGTGTTTTTTTTTTACACCTTAATGCAGGAAATGCATTAGAGAATGTAAAAGCAACATTTTAAATTTCTGATATGTGCCTGCTGTACCATTTACTTGTAAAATATTCAGTTCCATTTGTATTGCTTCCTTTGTGTGAAATACCTGATGTCCCTGCCAGTTCCTCTGCTTTCCTATTAAAAACGGACCACACTAGACATGAGAACACAACGTGGTCAGTTTTCTGGCTGTGCTGAGAACTCAGTCTACTCTCCTCCAATTATCGACTTGTGCTGACACTAAATCCCCCCCCCCCCCTCCGGACAGCCATTTTTTTGGGAAGACCAGTTTGGGAAGACCAGTGTGGGAAGACCAGTGTGATGCTTTTTTACCTTGCCTAGTTCTCTGAGCTACTCATGCAGCTGAGAACAGAACAGATGTATGTGATCACTTTTTTTTTATATAAGTATACAAATTTACCATTCATTTCTATTTTAAACTGAATGGGTTGTTTTACAAAGCAAGGGTTCACATATACTTGAAGGCAGGCCCGGACTGGCCATAGGGCAGACCGGGCAAATGCCCGGCGGGCCGGCCCGGCCAGGGCCACCCGCTCCGTAGCCTGTTTCTGTTCAGGCCGCACAGCAGGAGGTAAGTGGCAACCATGGCCTGGACATGGTTAACACAGGCCGTGGCTACCGCTATGCGGCCGTGCGTGTGTCTCCGCGGAACATTTGGCTGCATGGGCTGAGCTGTGTGTCTCTCTCACACACAGCTCAGCCTCTCAGAGCCGCGCGGATATTTCCGCTCTCTGCTCCCAGGTGGAGTCCTCCTCCACCTCCAGCCAAGGTGTCCTGCACGGTGGGGCAAGGGGGAGAGCTGCGGGCTGCTGTCAGGGCGTTTTCCCCCACTTCCCCCCTCCCCTTCTCTTGTCAGCACTCGGCAGGACTCGAGAAAGCTGTGAGGACTCGAGAAAGCTTCCTGCCTATTCTTCACTCACCATTGGCCACAACAGAGGACCAATCGGAAACTAGATAGGCATTATGGGAAATGTAGTCTTAGAGATAGGCCCATTTGTTCTCAGCAGGGAGCTGACTACACTCCCCAGCATGCACTCTGCCTGGGGGGGGGACCCAAAACAAGCTGAGGAGTGCTTGTAGCAGCATTACAGGAGACATGAAAAACGAAAGACAGGACTGTGCTGGGGGAACCAATAGCCCCAGCACCACCTGATAGAGAAATGCTGAACCACACCACCAGAGAGAGTCATGCTGTGTTGTACCGCACCACCAGAGAACCACGCTGTACTACACCAGCAGAGAACCATGCTGTACCACACCACCAGAGAACCACGCTGAACCGCACCACTAGAGAATCATGCTGTAGCGCACCACCAGAGAGCCACGCTGTACCGCACCACCAGAGAGAGAGCCACACTGTACCCGCACCACCAGAGAGAGAGCCACACTGTACCCGCACCACCAGAGAGAGAGCCACACTGTACCCGCACCACCAGAGAGAGAGCCACACTGTACCCGCACCACCAGAGAGAGAGCCACACTGTACCCGCACCACCAGAGAGAGAGCCACACTGTACCCGCACCACCAGAGAGAGAGCCACGCTGTACCCGCACCACCAGAGAGAGAGCCACACTGTACCCGCACCACCAGAGAGAGCCACACTGTACCCGCACCACCAGAGAGAGCCACGCTGTACCCGCACCACCAGCGAGAGAGCCACGTTGTACCAGCACCACCAGTGAGAGAGCCACGCTGTACCAGCACCACCAATGAGAGCGTCACGCTGTACCAGTACCACCAGCGAGAGAGTCACGCTGTACCCGCACCACCAGCGAGAGAGCCACGCTGTACCCGCACCACCAGCGAGAGAGCCACGATGTACCCGCACCACCAGAGAGAGAGAGCCACGCTGTACCGCACCACCGAAAAGAGAGCAGGTCAGTGTCACTGGGCAGTGTGGGCACAATAGGAGACAGACAGTACTAGCATTGTATGGCCACAATAGGACTGGAACACTGTAATATGAAGGGCACTGCACCGTAAAGGGGCACTCTAATCATTGCAGTGCCCCTTTACAGTGCAGTTCCCTTTATATCACAGTGTCCCTGCACATTACAGTGTGGAGGACCGACACCAGCCACCCCCGCGAATGTCTACCCCCCCCCCCCGGTCCCTGGAAAAGTTGGCTGCTCAGTCTAAAATGCCCGGGCCTATTTTTTGTCCCAGTCCGGGCCTGCTTGAAGGTAAAAAATGTCCAGCCTTTAGAACCATTTTAAGTCGTCTAGGTTCCTATAATAAACAAGAAATTATTATAGGACATCAGGAATTGAGGTTCCTAAAACTGGAAAAGATTAACAAACCCAAGGCTTCATGTACACGGACATTTTAAAACCTCCCCTGAAGGATTTAACTTGACAGATAGTAAACAACGTTTAAAAAAGTCAGTTGAACCACGTTTACGTTTAGGAGCATTTAAAAAAAAAAATATACCGGTATATATATTTTTTTCAAATAGTCAAAAATGTATCACCATTAAAAACGCCTGTAAACTAAATACGGCTAAACGCAAGTTACCGCATTTACAAGCCGTTACAGGCATTTGGCATTTAAAATGCCTCTGAACATTTGTCCAGAACCCATTTTTTTACATGTACTGATAAGTCAGAGGAGAGTTCAGGGGCAGCTAAAAAAAAATGCCCAACTGCTCCTAAACATCTGTTTTCTACTGTGCTGTAGCCTGTTCTGGTTACTAATAGAACTGTGTGCTAGGGGATTTCATATTTCAACATTACTGGTTCTAATCCATCAGTCCGAAAATGTAATGCTCACAAAGCATCATAGCCAAGCTTTGTAGGAAAATATGAGGTTTCTTAAATTACAAGTTTTTTTTACTTTACAAGTCTAGTTTGCCTTTGTCCATGCTCAATAAAAGAAAACATGATGGACTTAGCTCCACATGAAATGTAAAATTAAATAACCAGGCTTGGGAGCTTTGGCACCTACAGGAGATAGAACTTCTGTCATCCGGTCTCTCGACCAGCAGTGGGTATCCTTGAGAGTGGGGAGTTTTGGACCGCTTTCTCTTCCTTTCTGACTGCACTCCTCTTTGATGTTGTTCTTCTCTTCTTTCTCCCCCCCCCACATTGTTTATTCTGTAATATTTTGTAGGGCATTCTAGATGGAGACAGACAGCAATTGTTGCCCTTTTGACATCCATTTCGGGTGCCATTTGTGGAACGATACGTTTGCCATTATATGCATGGTTGGGGTTTTCGTTTGTTTTTATCCACAAAGATCTGTGCCTTATTATAATTTTGTCTGATCAATATTCCAATCGCACACGTTCCTGGTAAAATGGCTCGTACAAAATGGTGGGTGCTACAATTACCAGCTGGGTCCTGGAGACAAACAATCGAACATATTCGCCAGCACACCAAGGATCGTCCAATTAAGTCTAAAAAAGTTTTAGGATGATCACATGCCTGACGAAGGGGTTCTACGTGACACCGAAACTTTGCACCCTTTGCGATTTTTTTTGTAATAAAACTTTTTTAGACGTAATTGGACGATCCTTGGTGTGCTGGCGAATATGTTCAATTATTATAATTTTGCTCTGTTTGAGTGTATGCTATATAATGGGGATCTGTTACTATAATCAAATCTTGTGTCACTCGATAAGTGCCCTGTGAAATGTTTTCTGTTTGTTAAAGTTTAAGAAAATAATAAAAATTGTTAATTATGAAAGAAATTTAAAATTAAAGGAGAACGTCACCTTTAAGAGCATATTACGCCCATATTTAGGGTGTAACATGAAACATGCTCCTATGCACCTGCCTCCAGACTTCCCCTCTCTGTTACAGCGAGCAGGAGATCTTCTCCCCACACCCGCTGGTACATTTTGAAAATGACACGGCTGTGTGTGGCTCTACCCACACAGTCGCGTCATTTATTCACAGGAATCTGCAAAATAATAAAAACTACAAGTCTTGTCCACTACCGCCGCAGACGGTCAATTTTTTCCTGCAAAAATACATTATGTGCATTATTGTTTTTTCACAAAAGGTGAACCTACAGTTTAAACCATAAATAAAAAAATGCTACAAATTTAGTTTAAAGACGCCATTTTGCTATAGGCTGGGGCGGGAAGTGGTTACATTTTTTTTTTAAGTTATTGTATACTATCTAAATAGAGACTTAAAGTAACTAAAGGCGATCTTTTTTTTCATTTTAAATAGGGTTAGGGAAGGTTAGAGAACCCCTTTCAGGTTTTTGATTGCCATCTGTACCCCACAAGGGAGATTTCTCTTCCCCTTCTGTCCCATAGTCAAAAGAGGAAGTGAGAGAAAATCCCTCCAAAGTGAGGGAATTCCAGCATATCACCAGGGTGTCCACATTGAAATATTTTCCCTCCAATACTGGTGTCTACCCAAACTTTGGGATTTTCTTTTACTTTATCTTTCAATGATAAAAGTAAACAAGACAAATAGAGGGTGACCCTTTCTAATGGATGCACAGACTGTAAGGAAAAAAAAAAAGTGTTCTGATCTCTCTCCACTTTGTTTAAACAAAAAATGTTGACGCGATTTCAGGGAATGCCTGTGTAAACTAGAAGTTTAAGGACCTCAACTACTTTGAAGTCGCACATATATCAATAATGGTTATCTTTGGAAATCGCGGGGAACAACTTGTTATGCAACTTTGAAGTCCCAAGTCGCTGGACAAGTTGCACAAGTGTGAAAGGGGCCTTAATTCGAGATTTTCCTAGCTTGTGACGGAAAATATTAATTATATGAAGACAGGAGGCGAGTATCTTATGCATTATCTTTCTTTAATAATGCCCATAGCAGAAATACAGTAAACATTTATTGTAACTTAAAAAATTCAAAGAACTACCCTTCCCAGCAGTCCCTGGGCCAGTGTAGCCCCTCCCAGACCGTAGCCTATATAAGGGACTGTCTGAGGTAACCTTTTCCTCTTTCTTCATGCGAATTAGTGTAAACAGGAACCGAAAGTCCAATTAGACATCTCCGTGGCTGCCGGGAACCTTCCGACCGGAACACAACATCCGAATCTGGAGGAAACGAAAGGACAAGGCCAACACGGACCAACTTCATCCGGACCAACTTCATCCCAACGGGGACTATAGGAAACCCAAACCATTCGGAGCCGACCGGTCAGTTGTCCTCAGGAACATGGACCAACGGATTCAGTCAACGGCATCCCGACTCCGGATCTGGAACGCAGTAGGAACCTCCATCTGCGGTGAACTAAACCCATGGATCGAAACGGACAGCAATCCCAACGGGGATAGTGAAAACGAACTCCCGGGGGGTACCAGCCTCCGACTTGCAGGGTGCGTGGTTCATCAGTCTAGAACGAGAGAGAGACAACCTCGTGACAGGGTTGGGTTGGGAGGGAAGATACTCGCCTCCTGTCTTCATATAATTAATATTTTCCGTCACAAGCTAGGAAAATCTCGAATTATACATCAGACAGGAGGCTCATATCTTATGCAAGTTCAAAGCTATAACAATGCATATGACCAATAACAATCAAAATAATCCACAACACTGACATAGATATGTGTACCTCCTGTTCAAAGCGGGATTGGCGGAAAAGCGGTCACTGACAACAGTCCGCCGCTATAGTAAGTCACAGAGGAAACCGGGAAGAGAGGATTAACGTAGGAAACGAGGAGTTGAAAGACTTGCGAAGATCGCAGCGAGGCTGTCAAGGACATATAAGTCTGTAGACAGCGGACCACATACAGTTGTGGATGTGCGGGGAAGAACGGGTAGAAAACCGATCGAAGTACCGTCTGGTCCAACGCACGACGGAAAAAGACTTGAGTCTCTGAGGCGAGGAATGACGCCTGGATATGTCCAAAGCCTTGACGTCTGACCCACGATGATGGAAATCAGACACAAGAAGACAGTAAGCTCGAAAGACAGTAACCTCAAGACAGAGTGTCAACGTCCCCCAGCCCGAGAACATGATCATGACCTTGGAAAAATCCCAAGTGTGCTGGTACATTGGGCAATTTAAACTTAACGCCTTAAAAATTGACACACCAACGGATCCAAAGAGTCCGCCAGATAATTGGCTATTACAGACCCTGGCGCTTGAACGGGGTCGACCCGTCGTTGATCACACCAAGTAACCCAGAGTCCCCAGGTAGATCGAGATGCCGATCTAGTCCCGGGGGCCCAGTCCAAGGCAGGGAATCCCTAGCTGTTCCCGAAAGGTCGTAGTCTGCGACCGGAACCCCGATACTAACCATGTGAGGAGAGGTAGGATGTGCTTCGTGAGTAGAGGGTGCAGATCCCCGTTCGGACCAGCGAGGAGGTGGGGGGAATGAGGAAACAACCTGGGGAGTTTCACCGTCATCCTCAGAAGGAGGGGAAACCATGGCTGCGTCGGCCACCACGGAGTGAACCGCACGACTGATGCCCTCCGGCTCGCTAAGTGAAGGAGGACCCTGAGGGTCACCGGGAACAGGGGAACGCGTAATGTGTCCCCTGTGACCACGTTTGGTGGAGGGCGTCCACATGGTGCGCCTCCGGATCCGGCCTCCGGTTGTAAGAGCGCGGAAACTGGTGGTTGATACGGGGAACGAACAGGTCCATAGAGAAGGATCCGCGAAGTGAGCGAGGATCAGGGACCCTGACCGGTGCGGTCGCCAATCGTTGGAATCGGTCAGGTAACGAGAATCCAATCTGCCACCCTATAGGGATAGTCTGTGGCATATCCCGCAATCGGGACGATGTTGCATTCCAGGCAGAAGTGCCCGAAGTCTTACTAGATCCGCTAGGATTCTGGATCAGGGGCCCACCAAGCGATCGACGTACCGGACTGCGGGTACATTGTCCGAATGCAATAGCACACAGCAGATGGACGTGCGTGGCAACAGACTTCTGATGGCAAAAGAAAGGCCGTCAGGGGTGTACGTGTTGATGTGCAGCCGAGGGTTCTCTGCGGACCACGTCCTACCGGAGGACGAGGGACTGCACCGAGCACCCCAGCCGAGGCGGCTGGTATCCGACCCTATGACGAAATCCGGTGAGGAGTTGAAAATGTCTCGCCGTTCCGTTTGACGGCATGACGTAACCACTACCGTAGGTCCACCATGGCTTCACTTAGTTTGTATAGCGAAGCCCCTAGCGAAGATGTAGAGTCTCGAGTCTCTGGAGGGTTCGACAGTGAAGAGGGGCTGGAGAGTGGCCTGGATTGACATCGGGAACAGGCCGACTAAGCGAGTCAGTCCGCGTAAGGACACCCGCTGCTGCCCAGCATGATACTGATGTCTTTGCGGATGGCGGCTAATTGGGTATGGGTAGCCGAAGGATCGCTCGGTTGGTGTCCACCAAGAACCCCAAAAACTCTATCTCCTGAAATGGGGAGATAATAGGTGTTCGTGATCTATGAGGAGTCCCAGATCGCGAAGCGATCCGACCATCCAGGAGGCGTGTTCGCTCGCTAGGCGAGGGGAACCAGCCATTAGAAGTAGGTCGTTCAAGTAGATGTTCAACCTCACCCTTGTTCCACAGGGCAGTAAGTTGGTGAGATTCCTCAAGCTCCCACCGGACGAAAAACCGCCTTTCTTCTTCCTGATCGGGAAGATGTTGTTGAGGAAGTTCAAAGAGAGCGGGTCCATCTCTACTATCGGCTGTTTGGTCCAAGGTCTAGCAACCTGTTGTCCATTAGGACGGTGTTTAGGTTTGAAAAACCGAATGGGATGGTGAACCAGGTATACGCCTGGTAATATAACTCCATTTGTCCTACCGTCTTAAAGATATCATCAATTAGCGTGATCCCATTGTGCTAGGTCAACCGGCTTACAGAGGCGGTAGCCTGCTCACTAAGGCGTAGGGTTAGGTGATAGGTCCAGAGATCTAAGACCCAGTACTGTGAGGTCCCAAAGGCCCTCTCTATTCCCTTCCTGGAATACTGAATGATTATGGGATCCACCTCTGGAGTGAGCACCACCGTATTTGGTAATGGAAAGGTGAGTATTCCACCCTCAACTTGTCCGGTTAGCGTACCGATCGATCTCCGGGTCCAGCATTCGATCTATTGGATCACCTCAGGTAGAGGTGCCCAGTCACCGGAGTGTGGGTGGCCAATCACCTCCTGATCGAAAAATGGTACTCCACAAGAGTCCAATAAGGTTTTACCCTGGGACCTAGGGTTGGCGTCGTCATGGAGCGCCATGTGCCCACTGCTCACATAATCATCATCATTATCATCATCATTTTCATCCTGACTCAAAGGTGTTAGCCGCCTCGTACTCCGCAGACGACTCTGGAAGAGTCCCCGAGGAGTCTGGCTCAGTCCGTCTAGCGGATCGCTGCCTCTGCATGTGCATCTCCCCGAGGCTCGGGGGTCGATTGGAGTCTGGGAAGGCAGTGGGTCGGCAGGCCCGGGAGGGTACTGCCTGGGGCATGTTATTTACTTCCCCTGCCGGGGAGTCCGTGGGTCGGCAGTCCTGGGAAGGTACTGCCTGGGGCATGTTATGTACTTCCCCTGCCGGGGAGTCAGAGGGTCGGCAGTCCTGGGAGGGTACTGCCTGGGGCATGTTATTTACTTCATCTGTCGGGGAGTCAATGGGTCGGCAGTCCTGGGAGGGTACTGTCTGGGGCATGTTAATTACTTCCCCTGCCGGGGAGACGGAGGCCACATTAATGTGACGGCGCATACGGGACGCCATGCCCTACTCAGGGGCGTTATATCCTTGCCGGGAGATCCGGACATAGGGGTGCATGTGGGTTGGAACAACCGATGCCCTGGTAGTCTGGACGGACCTACCGACCAGCTCAGGAACCAGTGCAGCACTGAGGTAGGTAGGGCCTTCCAGGGCTGCGTCCACCACTTCAGTGGCACCAGTAGGGAGTAAAGGATCTGTCGCCAGCCACAGGAGAGGAGTCAGCTGTCTGCGGACAGCACGGCCGTGCAGCACAGGAAGATACGGAAGTTATGTACTATAACTTGTATAGTAATTTCTATAATTCATTCAAATATTGTTATAATTTGTTTATTTATTTATATATATATATGTATTTATTTATTCAGTTATATATAAAGTATAGTTTAATAGTTTATATTTTAAAATTTGTTTATTATATATATTTATATATTTATTAAATCATATAGATTGTATAAATTATTTATTTATAGACATTTATGTTCATTGATTTATTTATATTTATTTAATAAGTCAATAATTTATTCATTTGTATAATTATTTAAATTTATTATTTATTTACATGTATTAATATATTCATTATATGTAGAATAGACTACAGGGGAATAAATTCCCAGAACAAGAACTGATGTTTAATGTAACTGAAGGTGAAGGAGTGACAGAAGCAGGGGAGGGGAGGAATTCCCCACCAGCTAGGTGTGAGTGACAGAAGTTAGATGAGGGGAGATATTCCCCACCACAAGGGGAGCTAGACGTGAGGCTCGGGGCCGTAGTCTCGCGAGACGACGGCCTAACGTGATTCGCATAGATCAGTGAGATCTACACAGAGTTCCAACCATACAGCCGCCCGCACCCTGGCGTGGCGGCGATGGGGAGAGACGGCCTAGCACACGGAGGATGGGGTCCCCAGGACAGGTCCGCAGCAATGGCGCCGTCGATTCGCGACAATAGCGCGATTGGTGCAGGGAGATCCTCACCGCCACGCCCCCCTCAGAGATGAGACGCTCTGAGGAGAAGGAGAAGAAGGGAGGTAGGAAAAAAGGCGCCGAGATGTTAAAATGGCGCCGTCCTACCTCCAGTCAGAAAACGAGTAGTGTGCAGAGCGCACCGGGGGGAAACAAAAGAAGCAAAGCAGCGGTATATTGTAAAATAAACAAATAAAGAAGCCCAATGACTGTAAGATGTACACATCAGAGGAAACCGCGTTCTCTACAAAACGGGTGGCACAGATAGCAAAGTGGGAAAGCATACAGCAAAAACGAAACGTTTATTATTTTTAGAAATATCAGTTGTGCTTCATAAGACAGAAGGTTGATAGAACAACACACAGATGAAGGTCTGAGGGGATCAGAGGGTATATACAGATACAGGTGGAAGTTGAAGGGAATAGCGGAGGAGGGAAAAACCTCCCTAGCTGTAATAAAAGCCGGGGTGGGAGGGGGGGGATCCCCAGCACCCTGTGGAAAGACGATGTGACATTAGGATCTACACAAATTAAAAAGGTTGCTGATAACCAAATAACAAGCAAGCCTACATAAAAATTATAAACATAGAGTAATGTACTTATCTGAGTTCTGGCTATGAGCAGAAAGAAAGAGGAATAGGTTACCTCAGACAGTCCCTTATATAGGCTACGGTCTGGGAGGGGCTACACTGGCCCAGGGACTGCTGGGAAGGGTAGTTCTTTGAATTTTTTAAGTTACAATAAATGTTTACTGTATTTCTGCTATGGGCATTATTAAAGAAAGATAATGCATAAGATATGAGCCTCCTGTCTGATGTATAATTACACTTTAACAAATCCAAGGTAGTTCTCCTAATTTGGCTGCAAAATGGGACATAACTTAAGTCATATTAAGACTATAAGCATGCACATTGTCCTGCTGTAACTCGGCTTTCATGATGACACGGTTTCAACGTTTGCAATCCCACATACTTTGAACCAATAAGGACATAAGGCTATAGAAGAATGTATTTATTTCCAGTAATGACTGAGCATAACCAGCTGGCTGCTTTATGCACATAAAAAGGAGTATGGTGTATCCACAATGAAATCTTTAGAGGCCTAAAACATGCTCTTCATTTTAGCTGCAAAGCTCAATGAAATAACCATCTGGCTCTATTAGGTAAAACCAGAACATTAGTTAGCTGAACATCTGTTGCTTGCTGAGAAATGCCACAAAATAACATGGCTTTTGTTTTTACTTCATTCAGCACAGTTTTATCTAACCTGGCAGCAGCATAACATAACCCAGTGTAGTTTCAGTGAACAAATGCAACCTTGGAGCCTCAAATTGCAATGTAGACATGTGCACACCTTAAAAGGTACCGTATTTATCGGCGTATAACACGCACATGTGTATAACACGCACCCTATCTTTAAGAGGGAAGTTTCAGGTAAAAACTTTCCACAGCCCCATGCGTATAACACGCAGGCACAGTTTACCCTCTATTTTCAGGGTAAAAAAGTGAGTGTTATACGCCAATAAATACAGTATTTACTTTGTTATATTATATTATATTATATATATATATATATATATATATATATATATATATATATATATATATATATATATATATAATCACACATACATACATACATACATACATATACACACACATACACACACACACACACACACACACACACACCAATTACCAATCTTAAAAGTGGTTGCAAGACATGAAATATGAACAAACCATATCCCTCTAAAATGTGTACTTGTCTCAATTAAGAGCACAAAGGGGTTGATTTACTAAAGGCAAATCCACTTTGCACTACAAGTGCAATTGGAAGTGCAGCGACTTTGGATCTGAGGGGACGATCTGAAATGAGGGGAAGCTCTTCAGATTTTATCATCCAAGCTAAAATGCAGTTTTTTTATTCTTCTTGGATGTCCCCCTCGGATCTACAGTGGCTGCACTTCCAAGTGCACCTGTAGTGCAAAGTCGATTTGCCTTTAGTAAATACCATATATACCAGAGTATAAGCGGACCCAAATATAAGCCGAGACACCCAATTTTACCATAAAAAAAAAAAGAAAATGGGAAAACATATTGACTCGAGTATAAGCCTAGGGTGAGAAATGCAGCAGCTACTGTAAGTGGAAAAGAGGTTCAACAATTCCCACCTGCAGCCTCACTGTGCCCATTTGCAGCCTCACTGTGCCAAATCTGCATGCCTCAGCCACACTGAGCCCATCTGCATGCCTCACTGTGCCAATCTCCCTGCCTCATGTACCCGATCAGTGCCTCATGTACCGGCACTGTGTCCATCTGCAGCCTTATGATCTCCGGCACTGTCTAGTCGACAGCTATGTAGTGTAGTGTTTCTAGTCTCACCTTTCTTCTGGTGCTCTCCCTGGTCCCGCTCTGGTAACATCATCATCTGCGCCTGAACGCTGAACCTGGCTGTTTCCTGGTGGCCAGAGGATGGATTTCTCTCCCTGCCTGCAGATCCGTGGATCTAGATGGACCCGAGACCAGACCGCACCACGCATCATGAGACCCCGATGAGCTTGTTTTGTAATTGTGTATTGTAAGTGCATTTCTTTAGAGATTAAACATAGTATCTGACATATTGCACTTAGGTGGCGCTTCCCTTTTTTGTTTCCTTGTCTTCCCCTAACAGAGTTGGCTTTTCTCTGAGGACAGCTGCCTCCCACGATCTTTCCATATCCTTCCTTTTTAGGATTGGTAATTTTGTACCACTATATGGACTATAAAACTGTGACTGTTTTCTAGACATATACATTGCCCGCTTTTTAAGTGTTTGGTAGTACCAGTGTTTGCGCTAACAGTTTATTCCAAATTTATGTAGTGAAACAAAGGCTCCTCCTCCCTGGATCACTAACTCAGTTTCCCAGCAGTAAATCAGTGTCCAGCCAAACACGGACAAGGATGAGAAGGCGGGGCTTTGTTACACTGACCGGCCACCGACTAGACTGCATATCACAGTGCCAGAGATCATAAGGCTGCAGATGGATACAGTGAGGCACAGGACTCGAGTATAAGCAGAAGAGGGCATTTTCAGCACAAAAAATATACGGTAAACCCCCCCAGTGTCATTTATGTCTGCTGTCCCATTCATCAGCTATCAGCATGAGTGACTTCTGACAAGTTTTCCTGGCGCCAAGAGAAAAATGGTGATGGGGAAGGATCTCCAGCTGATTGACAGCCTCAGTTCTGTTCTTGTGTGCTGTGAGATAGTGGGTGTGTCCTCTAGTTCTCCTTTACAGAGCGCTACAGAGTGTTACTTCATCTCTACGCCCCCCCCTTTTTTCTCACAGCTTAAACAGACTGTATACAATTCTGGAATTTGAAAGGTTGTAAAGAAGAAAATACTGCAAATAAACAGGGACACTTTATGTATGAGGATTTGATTCATGTCCATGTATCACCCGAGGCCAGTCACTTCACTGGGTATATAGACAGTTTTAATACTTCTGGAGGTACCATGCCCACAATAACTTGATTAAAGCACATACCCACTCCATCAAACAGTGAACATAGGGGATGGAACTCTAAGGCCTGGTTCACACCATGAATCGCAAAAGAACACTATACATTCCTGTGTGCTTCACATGCAATCTGGGTGCAGTGCAATTTCAGCCCATTCATTTGGCAGAGCTGAAATTTTGCTGGACCACAACAAAAAGTAGTGCATGCACTACTTTACAAAATGCAGACAAAAAGGTTAGCATGGCACCTCTGTACCATGCGATTCGGTGCAGGCAAATGTACTGTATTTGGGGTGGGGGGGTCATTGGTATTACACAGACACCTGCTGCAAGGGCAGAGCTTTTTGAACGCAGTGTGGGAAATTTATACAGAACGCAGGTTTCCTGAACCGCATCCTGGTATGACTTGCCCCTAACTGTACCGCTAAATGGATGTTTACATAACCTGCAATTATCTGAATATATATATATATATATATACACACATATATATATACACATACATACATATATACATATACACACACACATACATACACACACACACACACACATACATACACACACAGTTAGGTCCATATATTTAAACACAGGCACAATTTTCGTTTTTTTTTTCATGCATTTACCAAAAACATATTCAAGCTATAGTTATATAATGGATATGGGCTGAAAGGCCACACTAGGATTAATTTGAGGGTATGTACATCCGAATCAGAGAAAGGGTTTAGGAATTACAGCTCTTAAGAACAGCCACCCCCTTTTTCAAGGGACCAAAAGTAATTGGACAACCGAATTAAAAGCGGTTTCATGGCCAGGTGTGGGCAACTCCTTCGTTCTTTCTTCATCAATTAATCAGGTAAAAGGTCCTGCTTATGTGACTGTCCTCCCGAAAGCGGGGAAGGATCCGCAATGCTGCGCTAGTTACAGGCCCATCTCCCTCCTGAACTCCGATGTTAAGTTCCTATCTAAAATTCTAGCTTTGAGGCTACAGGATCACATTGTTAAGCTGATCCATCCGGATCAGACAGGATTTATGAAAGGCCGAGAGGCCAGAGATAATACAATAAGAGCCCTCCATGTGTTACACTGGATACACAAAGGCCCAAATAAAACTCCGGCAGTTGTGATCTCAATGGACGCTGAAAAGGCCTTTGATAGGGTGGGGTGGGGATTTATGGTCGGAGTTCTGAGGGAGATGGGCCTGAGGGAAAGAATGATGGGATGGGTGATGGCATTGTATGCAGAACCCAGAGCAAGGGTTAAAGTCAACGGGAGACTATCAGATTACTTTGAAATAAAAAACGGGACTAGGCAGGGGTGCCCACTGTCCCCATTACTATTCGCTATGGTATTGGAACCTTTTTTGTGTATGATTAGAGGGAATAGGGGGATCAAAGGGATAGTTATAGGATCGATGGAACACAAGATATCCGCATATGCGGATGACTTGTTGCTATATCTTTCCTCACCTCAAGAGTCTCTGACGGAATTGATGAGAGAGATAGACAGGTTTGGCTGCATTTCCAACTTTAAAATAAATATAGAGAAATCGATGCTGATGCCGAATCAACTGCCTGCGGGGATGAAGAAAAAGCTGCAAAGATCCTTCCCCTTTGTATGGCGTTCAGACTCTATATTTTACCTGGGAACACATATAGCCCCAGATGTTAAACGTTTATATGAGTTGAATTATATACCCCTGCTCTCATCAATACTAAGAGATTTACAGAGATGGAGAAGTTATACACTGACCTGGTTTGGGAGAGTAAGCGCCCTTAAAATGAGTATAATTCCAAGGCTTATCTATGTCCTGTATGCCATCCCTATAGCTCTCCCACAAATATTTTTTAAACAAATAAAGAAAGCTTTTAGGACTTTTGTCTGGGGGGATAAACATCCCAGGCTGGCATATGATATTTTGAAAAGATCAAAGAAGGAAGGAGGAGTAGGACTCCCAGACATGGTACTCTACTATAGAGCCATGGCCCTGGTTCGTATTATGAACTGGAGACATGACTCAAAGGTAAAATATGGGTTTCCCTGGAGAAAACACTGGCAGGAAGGGATCTGGCGGGAGCACCCTGGATCCCGACCGTATTTAGGGGGTTATCGGAATATGTGTCACCACTAACTACAACAACGCTGTCTATCTGGGATAGAATGAATAAGTCGGGAAAGTTTGCCCCTCCAATATCGCCTATTACTCCTTTGGAGGGATTTCCATGGTTCCCTCCTGGGGAAGAGAAGGGTAGTTTTGAGGGGTGGGGAGGAAATTGTTCAGAGGTGGCTCCATTTGGGGAACTGCTTCCCTTAAGGGAGTTGGTACAAAAGCAGGGGGAGGTATCAATGAGGGAATGGAAATACCGGCAGTTGACAGACCTGTTTAATACATGGAAACACCAAATTAGATCAGTAAATACCATGACTACTTTTGAGGAGTGGTGTGTTAACCGCTTGGAACCAGGCCATATGTTATCTCGGATGCACAGAATGGTCCAGAGTGCCCAAGATAAGACAATCCCATATTACATGCGTGAATGGGAAAGGGAGTTGGGCCTTAAATTTACAGCGGAACAATCAAATAGGTTGATGGAAATAACACACCGGTCCTCAATAAGTTCATATATACAGGAGATGTCGTATAAGTTCCTGACTAGATGGTACCATACGCCGACCCGTTTGGCTCAGATCTACCCATTAATGAATGCCAACTGCTGGAGGGGGTGCAATCAAAGAGGGTCATTTCTTCATATATGGTGGCAGTGTCCCAGGATCAGGAGATTTTGGGAGGAGATATCCCCGTGGATAAAGAAACTGACATTAAGACCTATTGAGCAATCCCCATTGCATTTCCTGTTTCATGGAATGCCAGCATCCATAAAGTTCTACAAAAGAAGTGTTACACCACACCTATTAAATGCAGCGAAGGCACTGATACCTAGATACTGGAAACAACCTAAAGTCCCCAATATAGTGGAATGGAAAATCGAGGTAGAGAGGATAATGGAGGCAGAGAGATGGGTATACATGGTCAAGGACCAACAGGACAAATTTAAGGATATATGGGCAGGGTGGATATATTACTCTCCTGAAGTAGGGAAGGATTAGCTTGGGGCGGAGAGGCTAGGAGGCGGGTGGGGGGGAGCGGTGAGACGGCGAATAATCTTTTTTCCTTTTTTTTTTTTTTTCTTTTTTTGTTGTCTCCCTACCCTGCGGGCACCGGAGGGGGGAGGGGGGAGGCGCGCCCCCCCCTCCTAATTCTCACTTTTTTTTTTTTTTTTTTTTTCCCCCCTCCTCTTTTTCACAACACTAATTTGGATCACTAAAGAGGAGGAAATAATTAATCAATTAAGTCAACATAGGAGGATAAGTATAGAGGCTCCCCTTAAGGAATTTTATTTGGGAGTCATAAGAATGGGAACGGGGGTTTTAAAGGAAGGTTATAGTCACAAAAGAAAGATCACTAATAAGGGAAAGGAGAAGAACACACCCAATACTGTTGGTTTTTTTTTATTTTTTTTTTATTTTTTTTATTTTTTTATTTATGTATTTTTTTTTTCCACTCCTTTTTTTTGAGGTGGTTATGAAACTTCTCCCCTTCGCATGGTAGGGGGGGGGGGAGATAAGGTGATGGGGAGTTAAAGAGGCACGAAACAAAGAAAACAACTTATTTTTTTTTTTTTTTTTTTTTTCTCACTAAAGTCACGAAATTAAGGACTATTAAGCCCTGCACAAAATCCCTTTTGCCTTTTTTTTTTTTTTTTCTCACTAAAGTCACGAAATTAAGGACTATTAAGCCCTGCACAAAATCCCTTTTGCCTTTTTTTTTATTTTTATTATTAGGGTGGTATTGAGCTCCTCCTTTTTGTGCCGTAGGGAGGTCATAAGGTGATGGGGTTTAGGGGGTCACGTGGGAGGGGGGGGGTCTCGTCTCTCCTTTCTCCTCCTCCTCTTTCTCTCTCTCCCTGGCGTCCCTCCCGCCTCTTGTAGGTGGGGAGTGGGACGGGGGATTGGAGGAGAGGGAGGGGGAGGCCGATGGTGCCCATGGGGGGGATAAGGTAATGTAGGAAAGTATTTTTATTTGAATGTGTACGGAGATATCTTTTTTTTTTTCTGTTTTGTTTTGTTTTGTTTTGTTATTGTTATTTGTTTTTTGTATGTGATGTAATTTGGAAAATAAAGAAAATGAGTAATTATAAAAAAAAAAATCAGGTAAAAGGTCTGGAGTTGATTCCAAGTGTGGTATTTGCATTTAAAATCTATTGCTGTGAACCTACATCATGCGTCAAAGGAGCTGTCCATGCAAGTGAAACAGGTCATTATGGCGCTTCAAAAACTAAACAAAGCCATCAGAGAAATAGCAGCAACATTAGGAGTGACCAAATCAATAGTTTGGTAAATTTTGTACACATTGTATTGTTTGTCCAAGATTCTCTACAAAAATGCATGAATATTCCATCTCAGTCTGGATGACTCTATTGATCAGTATAAATATGTGTGAGGAATTAGTCAGCTACAGCAAGGAAAAAAAGGAATGCAGATGTGGCGTTTCAGCAGATCATTCAAAACTGGTTATTCATTTGTACAGAAGGCCTACCATACAACGCAATATTAAGACTAAGCTCCTGATAATTAAAATAAATGTATTTTCATAGAAGCCAAATCCAGTATCCTATGCTCCTTTCTAATTACTGGCTCATTAGACAAAGCAAGATTGCATATATCAGTCTATTTTTCTAAAGAGCAGATATTTTGTGGCACAAATAAAGCAACCTATATTATAAAACCACAAGCTGCACAAATCATTGGCCTAATGGTATAACCACATCAGCTCTGGAAGATTTTAACCCCCTTAACGGCCAGGCCATTTTTTGCCATTTGGCACTGTGGAACTTTAAGGCTGAGTTCACACGATTGCGATTTGGATGCGGATTTTCCCTGCACCCAATTTGCATGTCAGGAGATTGCGACCGGCTCTCAAAGAAGACGGTTCACACATCTCTGGAGCGGCTCCAGTAAGAATTGCACAAGAGTCCTGTGCATCTTCTGGTCCATTTCAGGTCCGAATTCAGCCAAAAATTCAGAATGAAACAGTGAACAGGGACGAACCGGAACCCTGCTATGAGCTGCTCCGTGCTGCAGTGTGAACCAAGCCTAACTAGTAATTGCACGATTATGCAACACTGTACCCAAATTAAATTTATAGCATTTGTTTCACAAAAATAGAGCTTTCTTTTGGCGGTACTCGATAACCACTTGGTTTTTTATTTTTGGTCATCCGATTGTCTGCATTATCAATATGCTCACCACTTGTTGAGGTAATATCTGCTGAAATGTATATCAATTTGTTTCACAAAAATAGAGCTATAATTTATTGGCACTTGCTCACCACTGGGTTTTTTATTCTTTATTATATAAATAAAAAAAATGCCGAAAATATTGAAAAAACATGGTTTCTTTGTGCTATAAAACATATCCTACAAAAAAAAAACAAAAAAAAAAACTAATTTCTTCATACATTTTGGCTGAAATGTATTCGGTTACATATCATTAGTACAGAAAAATCTCAGCAAGTGTATATTGCTTGGTTTGCGTGAAAGTTAGTGTATACAGTATAAACATAAATACAAATTCCTTTTATACTACAAATGGTGGTGATCAATGACTTATAATGGGACTCTGATAGTACAGCGAATTATCCGACACTAACTGACACACTGGGGGGGGGGGCACTGACACTTATACAGTGGTAAGTCATAATACTATACACGGTCACTGTACTAATGACACTGGCGGGAAAGGGGTTAACATCTAGGGCGATCAAGGGGTTAAATGTGTGCCTTTATGTGTAATGTGTGCTTTTTTTAACTGGTCACTCAGTTTCTCATCCCTACTTTGCAGGGATAAGAAACTGACATATTGTTCCTTTCCTACAGAGCTCTATATTGTTTAAAAAAAAAAACAAGAGCTCTGGGCTGTGATTGGACACAGCCAATCAGCAGGTCCCAAAACCTAGAATTAGGCAGGGACGTATGAGTACGATGCTTTGCCTACAGATGCCACCCATCTGCGGTACATTGCGAGTGGGTGGTCGCTAATTTGATAATATAGAGGATTTCTGCTACCAGAAACATACTGGTGTGGATCAGTAAAAAGCAATATTATTGCCAAATGTCACACTTTATTTTTTCCAATCTCTTTAAAACTAGCTCTATGAAAAACAACATCACAAAAACATATTTAGTTCAATTGGTGGCTACATTTAACTGAATGTGCTGATTATGCAGAGCCGCGGGAATTTTGTTCACGTATTTAGCCAGCTGATCTGTAAACAGCCAGGAGACACAAAAGGATGCCTGCACATCAAATTGTTTACAACAGCCAGAGCTGTAATATGCTTGATTAGAAAAGAAGCGCATTACTGTTCAAGGGCAAACACAATCCATATGGCTCTGCTGTAGTCTGTTTAGTATTACCCTCACATCATTCAGTAAGCAGAAATCATTTAACACAACCTAGAAAGCTGTGTCAGCAAAGGCTAGCATTTTCAGCCAGCACTGTTCATTTTAGGAGCGGTCTGGTAACAGCAAAATGAAAAAAAAAAAAAAAAAGACATTCAATCCCATTTCAAATAACCCATGTTATCTGGAAGCAGTACTTTAAGGGAAAATGCTTTTGTGTGTTCAGCATAGTCATTGCTTCCATTTTACTTTACTTATGAAAATCTTTTTCCCACAATCTGTACCAAGTACAATTGGTAGCTGAGATATGCAAGCTCAATTGTAAATCTTGCTTAACTAATGAGTTTTAGATGGGTAGGAAATTACATCTTCTGCCACGTACCTGGTAGGAGTCTGATATGACAAGGTGGGCCTTTCTTGAATATCCAGCCCAAGCCCCACTGAGGGTGGAACAGATGGTGGCTAGGGTCAGGAGGAACACGAGTGCCTGTAGGTGTTGCTTGCAGAGCTTGGAGGTGAAGATGTAGGTTTGGAGACACAGGCAGGACAACAGACACTGAGCGAAGGTAATGCTCGGAAGACCAGCCAATGTTCAGGGGAATTCCAACGAACTTGTAGGTTCTGGTCTCGTAGCTTGCTGGAACTTCCTGAAGTCAGGAGGATACAGGACCAGGAGAACTGACAGGTGACCAGCACAGGCACTCTCAGGCAGTGTTGAAGCCAGACAGTGAGCAGGGTTTACAAGGAGAGCTGAGTTCGGTAACAGTCGGGCAGCATGTTACAAAGAAATCAGCAGGAGCATGGTCAAATGGAAGCCGAGATTAGGAACCAGTAATCAGGGATGAATCAGAGTCCAAAGGAAGAGTCAGGGAAGGCCAAGATCAGCAACGTGTATCAGTCAGAACACAACAGGAATCAGGAGATCAAGACACGGCTGAAGACCAGTCAGCACTGTTTGTGCATCAGGGCGCCCTTTAAATAGGCTGACTGGCGCCAATTGGCATTAGGAAAGCGCTCCTGCGCATGCACATAGTCTGGTGCGCACTAGATAATTGAGAAAATTCACTTTGAAAGTGAACATGCTCTACACATCTAATAAATTAATCCCTATGTGTCTTATCAAGTATTCCGTTTTCTGGCAGCATTTAGTCAGCAAAAGCTGACCAACAGAAGCAAAAATTTACAAAACTCAAAATTCACAAACCCAAAATGTGCACATGGTGACAACAGACTAATGCCTTCTCTTAGAACAAAGCCCTAAAAGATGAAATATTGTTTATATTATCATACACTGTTATACTTGATTTGCAATGCAAAAAGATTCTTAAGAACTTCTGACATACAGTCTATGTAGTAATTAAACCAGTATGTATCAGATACAGGTGCATCTGATGCTACTACAGCCTGGATGCTAATAGCCGATGGGGTAAATATGTCTCCCGTTACTTTTATTTTTTTATTTTCAAAAACTGAGGTCAGCATGCCTTAGACCTGGTGGCTGCACTTTTTTCAGGCTTTTTCCAGATTTTTCCTATTTTCAATGGAAAGTGGAGACGGACTATGATGGCTGGCACCCAGGTTGTCCATGTGCAGACCAGACTGTTCTAGCAGAGATATGGATCTGCATGTGTTTCAGTTTCTAACAGCTTACAAGTACCTGGATTTTATTAACATTAGAAGGCTGGCAAGACAGAAAGTTTCTGCTGCCATGGAAAATAAGGACCCCTGCAAAACTGAAAGTTTAACCACGCATCATGAGGCTCTGGCACTTAGGTGCGGGCGGAAATCACATGTAAACCATCCAGCCCCACTGCAGGCAGCCTGTTCAACTCTATGAAAGGCTGAAAGCTGCTGTGGGTGGATGGTGCATCGAGTGGTACTGACCTCTGACAAGAATTTCGTCCTTGGGTCATGCTGTCTTAAACCTTAGTAGGACTCAGTGTGTCGACAAGCCCCTTCCAGCCAAAGCAGCTTTCAGCTTCTCATTGAATTTAACAGGCTGCTGACCACAAGGATGAATGATGCACTTGTGCCTTCCACCTGCACCTAAACATCAGCGATTCATACATTAGGGCCTCAGGGAGAGGACGACCCTACAATGTCAGTGCCTGGAAGAGCTGAAATATTTATATTTCCTGATGAAAATGTGCTTCAAGTTTCCATATACAGTACATGCTCAAATATCACACAATAACAAATTTTCTCTAAAAGGTACAGTTGCCACTAAGGGTACAAATCCCACCTGATCAATTTTGCATCAAATGTTTTTTGCATGACAGCCTTTTGACTTGAATGGGCTGCCTATTGCGCAGCAAAGACACTCAAGTACCATTTTTTGTCACCGAGCCAAGCACCTTTGGCAACGTGCATTTTATGCACGCTGTCACATGGAAAATGCGAGACCTCTACCTGCATTTAGGAAAATACCTGTGCTTAAGAAATCATGACATGGTAAGCGTGATGCACATTTTTGTGCATTTCCATGTCACGCGGGTGTGAATGCAGGCCCCATTGAAACCTGGGCATTTAGTAGTTCATAAACACTCAACATCCAAAATCCCATGGTTTTCAATTGTGCCTGTTTCACACCTGAGCATAGTGCTGCTTGAAGCTTGTAGTTCAAACTCTTACAGGAGCTTCTTTTTGGTTTTAAGTGTCTTTGGCTCCAATAGACTTCAATGAGTGCATTTGAAAAACTTGTGAAACATACATATCATGCATTTTTTTTCCTCGCTAGCAACTAGCTTTCCTCTGGCAAAAAAACACCCCAACCTCAGACACCTGCAAAGATGCCTGTATAAATGGCAAGAAAAGTTTTAGAAACCTGCAAAATTACCAAATACAAGTATGAATGTAGCCTTCAAGCCAGCATATCAAGTATGATGCTGTATACATGTAACCAAACTCTATAAATGTACTACTCAGAACAAGATTTTATCCCCCCCCCCCCCCCAAATCTAAGATGAATATATGGTTGATAATTTTGGCCTAGAATGATTTTAGTACAAAACACAAGGTTACATCTTGTTATGAAATTTTAAAAATTACCTCGCTTTAATAAACTGAAAAGAAAACCTAACCTCCACTTGATGTAAAAGCTATTAAAAAATAGTTTTCCAGTTGGCTACTTCATAGAATAGTCTCACATACATTCCAATCAATTGAAATGTTCAACCAAAATAGACTTCATTCACTTTAAAATAAAAGTCCCTGATTTTTTTCAGAGCATGTCAGATGCGTTGCAAGCCGTGGAGCATATTACAAACATGTGAAAAAAAGGAAGGGTAGTTCCACACTATGGACCAAATGATGTGTGTATCCTTATAGCTGCTGCCTCCACTGAAAACAACCACCAAGGTAGATGTCAATTTAGATTGCAAAGGGATGAAGTGGATGTGGCGCTGCTAATAGTGTAATGTGCACATGCTACAATTAGTGATTCAAGTACAACAAAAAAAAAATATATATAATGCCTCAAAATATATTCACTCAAATTAGGACTATAACAGCTGTGTGCAAAATTACAGTAGTACAGTGATACATTGGTGCCAAAAAATGAACTTTACAGTGACAGGTGCTTAAATATAAATCCATTAACAATTTGAGCATTAAGTGTCAGGTGCTAGAATTAAAAAAGTCCTTAATAAAAAGTGACAAAAAGGTATCAGGTATATTACACTTGTGCTCCCCCCTTTCTTGCTGCACTCACTGGATAGCTCTCCCCACTAGGGGGTAACCAACATTTACAGTATATCAACGGACTTGGAACCGGAAGTGATGCAGTGATGCTGTAGCTCCGCCTAACGAGCTACACATGCACAGCTCAGCAAATATTTACTGCCCCAAAGCTGTGCCAAGGCAATGTGACTCCTGCTCACGTACATGGGAGTCATCGCAGTCTGGCCATACAAACAGCTGAAGGCAATGAACCCGAAAGGAATACCGGGCAAAGATGTAGGCACTGGCAGCCTCCTGGATCGATCACACCGTGGCGCTGGAGGGCACGGTTTGACAAGAAAGTCTGCCATAATATGCCAATATAATATGCATACGAGAACATTATAGCATAACCCACCTGGGGGCCCCTAAAAAAATAATAATGATTACTTAACTACCACTTTAAGCAAGCTATACACTGGTGAATTTTCTATGAAAATTGAACGAAAACTCTCGTTAGTACATTTGATAATGCCATCAGAGACTTGACAAATGTCATTTGAAAGTACTTCAAAGTTTTATTTGCTTTAAATATTCAATTTTGGAATGAATGGAATTTACAAAAACCTCATTCACTGTTAGAATTATTTTGTTCAAGAAAAATGTGCTATCCTACTTTTTTTTGCCACCAAGGTCAAAAAATGTATATCTAGTTAGCCTTCTATCTATGATGTAGGCATTTAATTGGTAGGTTGAATAGTACAAGTAGTACTGCTCTGGGTGACCAAGGTGCAGAGAACCTAAATTGTATCCAATTAAACCACGTTGCCTTAAAAGAGGATAATTTGTTCTTAAGGGCCAAGTCTTCCATATGCATGATATCTTTTACTCTTAGAAACCAGTGGATAAGTATTGGAGGAGGTGTTTGCTTCCATATACCTGGGATGCAGGGTTTAACTGCATTCAGAAGATGCAAAAGTAAAGATTTTTTGTATCTTGATTTAGGGATGGGTGTCAGATGAAGCAGGCAGGCTGAAGTATTAAAATTGAAGTCAATGTCCACATATTTGAAAATTGTTTATGCAACCTTTGACCAGAACGATTTTATTATGGGGCAGTTCCAAAAAAATGTGTAGGATGGTGCCACGGGTCCTTTTGTAATGCCGACATTTGGGGTTCTCCTACTACTTGGTCAACAGGTTGTAATTTCTTGATTTTTATTGCAAATAGATGCACAAAGTGAAAAGTAAGCAATATGACCTATTTGTTGTGGAGAAAAGTTGGTTTTCAAGTCTCTCTCCCAAATCTGAAAGAATGGGTCTGGGGCAGGTCATGTTTTCTCAAAAGTTGATAAGACATTGAGAAATATGTAATCAGGGCACACTTTCAAGCGGTTGTGAGTGGATGAAGCAAAGCCATCTGGCAGGGAGGGTCTGGCAGGGAGCACAGAATGTTTTGAAAGCTGGTTATGTCTCTAGGAATCATGTGCCAAAGCCTTCGATTCGGATCTCAATGTGTACCAGCAACCCTGAGGAGGAAGTGAAATGCTAAGCCCTGAAATTGTTACAATGTATCCAAGGAGTTAAAAATGTTGTCGGTATGACAAGAAAGAAATTGTGGAGGCCAATGATGGGTGATGTTTGGGAAGGGATAGCATGCAACACCCCATTTCTGCTAAATGTGGTCATGAATGCGAAAGTGTATCGAATCAATGGAAGACTTGACAAGCAGTCAATGAGCCATGCAATATGGGAAATTGGAGTGACCCAGAGTTTGGTGTCCCAATGACAGCACATGTTGAGTTTTTTTTATATAATCTTTATTTATTCAAATAGAAAAAAGAGAAACATTTTTCCATTGTACAACAGTAGAAAAATAAAGAGACAAAAAAGAAACATACAATGCCGTCCAACCTTACATGTATGAATTACCAAAGAGATAAAACAAAGGGCCCAAATGGAAGCCCCACAGGCTGAATAAAAGGGACGGAGGTTACAATTGCAAGGTCCAGTATACATATAAACCAAAACAAAATGAAATTGTCCCTAGTCAGTCTGCAAGGTGCAGAGGACCAGAAGTAGGCTAATCACCCCGGTTCAGACAGGCAAACAAAAAAACAGGAATAATGAAGTAAAAAAAAAGAGGAAGAGAAAAAATAAATAAAACAGCATAACAATAAAAAAAATAAAAATAAAGCGTACTCAAGTGTGATCATCAGAACAATCAATCTGCAGATACAGTCACGCGTTCAGTAATTCCCGAGGAAGGTGTAGCAGCATTTCCCTCACCCTCGCCCACATAGTGTATCCAGGCAGCCCATCCATTCCTCCGCAGACCCAACATTGTTTACCAGCCGAATCCAGTCCAAACGGGACGGGACTCGGCTGGTTTTCCAGAAAATAGGGATTAACCGCCTAGCCGCATTCAGGAGGTGCGGTAGCACAGATTTCCGGTACAGGCCAAGGGGGATGGCAGGAACATGCAGGAGGAAACTCATAGGAGAATCTGGCAGGTCTACGTCAAGAATGGAATTGATTTGAGATCTAACATCCTGCCAGAAAGGACGCAGCTTAGGGCATTCCCACCAAATATGTAAAAAGGAGCCCCTATGACCGCATTCCCTCCAACAGGCGTCCGAGGCCATAGGGTACATCTGCCTGAGCCTAGTGGGAACCCTGTACCATCTGGTCAAAACCTTGTACCCATTTTCCTGCATTTTAGTATCCACTGAACTAGAATGGGTGAGGCGGTACAACTGGTTGAGCTGGGTGTCAGTAAACGTATGCTGCAGGTCTCTCTCCCACTCCCGGACATAAGCGGGCCTCCCAGGGGGACCCCGGTCCTGCAGCAAGCCATAAAGCACGGATATTGCATGGGGGACAGGGGAAGAGGACATGCATAGTCTCTCAAAAGGGGTAGCGGATGTAGGGGAGCGTATGGCGTGAGGCAGGCCCTGTGCGAAATGCTTAAGCTGTCCATGTCTCCAGCTATCCATTGGGAATCCCCCATATTGAGCCCGAAGCTCCCCTAGGGAGAGCAAACCCTGGTCCTGAAAAAACCTGCCGCAACGCAGCTCGCCATCCGCTGTCCAGGAGCGCAAAAAAGATGGGTGTTCCCCCGGTCGAAACCAGGGGAAACCCCCCAGGGGTGCTAGAGGGGAGAAAGGGGGGGCGAGGCCCCCCGTCTTATTCATAGCATCCCACAATTTCAGGGTGTGAGTTGACGTTAGGGAGACCTGGGACGATAAACCCCTCTGTGTCTGGGGGAGCCAAGGGGCATGGGATAAGTTACGGCCTGCCAGGGACTTCTCTAAGGGGACCCATAATTTAGAGGACACTCCATGGTGCCAGTCCAAGATTCTCTGAAGGGCAATAGCCTCATAATACCTGCGAACGTCTGGGACACCCAAACCCCCCAGTCGCTTCGGCCTTTGCAGAATACGGAGGGCCAGACGGGGACTTCGGCCCTGCCAAATGTAGCGGAGAAACGCACTGTTCAGGCTCGAGAAAAAAGACCCAGGTAGAGAAATAGGCACCATTTGAAGGAAAAACAAAATGCGTGGGAGCACATTCATCTTTAAACACACCGACTCGGCCCATCCATGAGAACACCTCCCTGTCCCATCGGCGTAGGTCCGCCTTGATGGTGGAGAGCAATTGGGCGTAGTTACTGGAGTATAATTGGGAGTAGAGGGGGGTGAGGTAAACCCCCAAATATTTCATATGAGAAGCACACCATGTAAAGGGGAAGGAGGATTGCAACCGTGTACGCAGGTCCGGTGGGACACTCAACGACAGGATTTCGGACTTTGCAAAATTAATTTTGAAATTAGAGAGGGCTCCGAAAGCCCGCAGTTCCATCATAATGTTAGGGAGGGAAAGCAAGGGATTCGCTACATAAAAGAGAACATCGTCCGCGTAAGCAGAGAGCTTGTGTTCATGAGAGCCAACACAAAAGCCCTTGATATCAGGGTTAGAACGTATCTTATTAAGTAGAGGCTCTAGGGTGAGGGCAAAAATAAGGGGGGACAGCGGGCAGCCCTGTCTTGTCCCATTCCTAACAGGGAAAGAGTCAGAGAGAGTGCCATTTACCTTGACCTGGGCCTCTGGGCCACTATACAGGGAGGAGACCCAGGAAAGCATTTTCGGTCCAAGTCCCAATCTAGACAATACAGCCTGCAGATACATCCAATCCACCCTGTCAAATGCCTTTTCGGCGTCAATGGACAGGAGGAGACAGGGTGGATGGTCTGCCTGCACCTGTGCCCATTGAATCAGCTGAATGGCCCGATTCGAATTGTCCCTCGCCTCCCGACCGGTAATAAACCCCGTTTGATCAGGATGAACAAGAGAGGGAAGAAGGGGCTGCAACCTATTTGCGAGTATTTTCGCCAAGATTTTAATATCAGTATTTAAGAGCGAAATCGGTCTATAATTACCCGGCACCATACAATCCTTCCCCTCCTTGGGCAGCACCGATATATGGGCCAGCAGGCCCTCCTTAGGCATAGGGGTACCTGAGGCTAGCGCGTTAAAGTAGGTGCACATAGGGCCCGAGAGCAGGGGAAGGAAGGCACGGTAGTAGGCATTCGTGTAGCCATCGGGGCCAGGGCTCTTCCCCGTTGGCAGGCCCTTCACAACAATTTCTAACTCCTCAGAAGTAATCGGAGATTCTAGGACCTTACTAGTCTTGAGGGAGAGTTGAGGGGTTCGGGCTTCAGCTAAATAGTCACGGATACGTTCTTGTTTCTGCACCTCCGTAAGACCCGGGAGTATGGCAGGCAGGTGGTACAATTGAGCATAGTAATCTCTGAAAACGGCTGCTATCTTAGAGGGATGAACCACCGGGGGACCCGACCCTACTTGAAGCTTATGCACATGACCTGAATCGCGCTGTTTCCTCAAAGCCCTGGCAAGGAGACGTCCACATTTGTTACCATACTCGTAAAATTTAAAGGACACACGACGCAGACGCTCACGTATACGGGTGTCGAGCAAAGTAGCTAGCTCCACGCGAAGGGATTCTAAGTTAGCCGACAGCTCCGGCGTCAAGCGTCTCTTATGTTCAGTTTCCGCGATTTGTATTTTCCGCAACAGGGATTGAAGGTCTCCCTCCCGCGCTTTTTTCAGACGCGCTCCCTGTGATATGAGCTCCCCCCGTAGCACTGCCTTGTGCCCCTCCCAAACCGATGCCGCCCCTACCTCCGCCGAGGCGTTGTCAGAGAAATAATGAGTGATAGTGTCGGAAACGCTCTTGCGGGCTACAACATCATCTAGAATATTCTCGTTCAGGCGCCAAGTCCAAGACTTAGCACCAGAAACCAGCGGGTGTATAGATAGGGACACCGGGGCGTGATCCGACATGGTGATGGAACCAATCGACGCACCGGACAAAGAGTCCAGGGTGAACTGGTCCATCAGCAGTAGGTCTATCCGGGTGTACACTGCGTGTGTCGCCGAATAAGAACTATAGTCCTTCACCCTCGGGTGGAGCGTTCTCCAGCAATCCACAAGATGGTGTGTTTGTAAAGTCTTACGGAAACGTTTCAGGAAAGCAAAAGAGTGGGCAGAGCGTCCGGAGGATGTATCCATGACAGGGTCAGGGCTAACATTAAAATCCCCCCCTAGAATCAGCTGACCCTCCCGGAAATGGGAGAGGGAATCCAGGAGGGAGTCCAGGAAGGTAAGCTGACCAGAGTTCGGTGCGTACACGGTTGCAAATGTAAACATACGACCCATGATGTGCCCCTTAATGAAAACAAATCTGCCATTCGGGTCAGCCAGCTGTTCTGACAGGACCAAAGGGCAGGCCTTGTGTATAGCTATAGCGACTCCACTAGACTTAGAGCGGGGCGAATTACTGAGGAACCATTGAGAATAAAGGTGCGTAGGCAGGCGGGGGACCGAGTCGGTGCGAAAGTGTGTCTCCTGCAGAAAAAGAACATGTGCCCCTAGGCGTTTAGTCTCGAGCCACAACTTACTGCGTTTGTTGGGGGATCCCAGCCCTCGGACGTTATAGGACGTCACCTTTAAGGAAGCCATAGGGTAGATATTCGGGGAGCCCCCCCTAGCCAGGAGGGGAGAGAGATCTGCAGACATCCAAACCGCGGTGTAATGAGTACTGAAAAAGACATTGAGAACGAAAAAAAAACATAACATATAATAGCCTCCAAAAGGGAGGTGGTTCAAAAAATCCCCCGAGGTATCCAAATCCGATCGGTCGGGGACCTCCACCCCGTCGGCAAACCGGCATAGGGAGAAGGTCAGCGAGCAACCCGGGATCCCAACCATGGGACAGGACTCCATGGAGTCGGCCTACGTGGGGGAAGAAGTGCAGCATGAGGTGCGGGCCCGCCCACAGGGAGTAAGCCCGCCGCATATCATTAGAGTGGCAAGACACCCACAGAGGATGTCGCCCACAGAAAAAATACCACAGCAGCATCAAAAATGCGAAAAACAGTCAAACATAATAAAGCATCAATAACAGTGCCCTCAACTCGTGTGCAGTATAAGAAAAACCTGGCAGACAGTCCACCGTCAACCACGGCTCAGTAGATCATTCAGGACCCCCTCTGGGGGGGAGATGAGGGCTGAGAAGCCAGATCTTCTTGGGGAGCATCCATCCGGGAGCGGCGCCTGTTGCGGCCCTTACGCCGGGCCGTACGCCAAGGTTGCGATTGCATGGGCAAAGGAATCTCAGGAGCGGACTTCCAGTCTGGAACATCGATGGTAGGGAGGCCCAGTTTCTGCAAAAAGTGTGGCAAATCATCCACGGTGCGTAGAACAACTTGGCGGCCATCCTTAGTCACGGAGAGCTGGAAAGGAAAGCCCCATCTATAGGTTAGCTGGGCATCCTGCAGTGCTGCAAGTAACAGTTTCAAAGCACGGCGTTGCATCAGGGTACGTCTAGACAGATCCGGAAAAAAAGATAACTGTGCCCCATCAAAGTCCACATGACGTACCCCCCTGACATGGACCATTATGCTTTCTTTCAGGGAGTATTTATGCAATTTGCAAATAATGTCTCGTGGCTTGTCAGGGTCATCCGACGGTGGGCGCAGCGCCCTATGTGCCCGGTCAATTTCGATGTGGTCAGGTGCATCTCGGCCAAGAACCTGCTTAAAGAGGCCCTGTAAGGAGGGCACAATATCCCTGGGGCCAGTGGCTTCGGGCAAGCCTCTGATACGGATATTAACCCTGCGGCTTCTGTTTTCGAAGTCATCCATTTGATCGATTAGGGCTTCAATCCTGCGGTCCTGTCTCTTGCAGTGTTCATGGAGAGACTGCAGGGCCGGAGCAACCACATCCCACTGTGCCTCTAGGTCCTCCACTCTACCCCCAATGTGTGCAGTGTCCGCCTGCAAGGCCTCAATGTCCTGCCTTAGGGCCTTCTCGACCCTGCCAGCAAACGGCTCCAGATCAGCTTTTGTGGGGAGAGCCAAGATGTGTGCTCTAAGATCTGCATCCCCCATCATCTCATTCAAGGGCCCCGCTGCAGGCAAGGAGCTGACCGTGCTAGCAGGGGAGGTGGGAAGCTGTGGCGAGTGAGGAGGGGAAGGCTGCTGCGGCGAAGGGATAGGAGAGGCCGCGTGTGAGGCCTTGTACCTGCTCGCCGGCGCCACAGGTTGAGTTTTTGGGGTACGATGAACTGCAGCATGGTAAAGGACCAGGTCCAATATACCTTAAGGCTCCATGTCCACCGGTGTCTTTAAGCTAAAAAACACTGGTAATAGCTTTTTGCAGTAACATTTTAGCAGGGTTTTAGGAGCGTTTACATTTTTGCAGTAAAAGGAAAAAAAGCTCACAAAATGCTATTTGTAACATTTAGGAGTGCTTCTGCTGGAAAAACACTTCAAGAAACTCTACAAAAATAAATGTTATTTTCAGCTCCTAGATGCCGAAGCTCCAAAAATGCTAATAGCCTAAAAGTAGTGCAACATCATCTAGGAGCTTACAAAAAAATGCTAGCGTGAATAGAGCCTTAAAGTGTTTATCTGGGCAAAATAAAGAAAAAAATTAGGTCACATTGTCATTATGAAAGTTAAAACACTGGCTTAACATGCAAGCATGCATTGTTAAAGACTGCATAAAAATTATTCTTGAGCTTACTATTGTAACATTTCGCAGCAGCTTCTTGTTGGTCCTAGGGAAGCTTGTTGGACAGTGCTGGATTTACCACTACCCTCGGTAGGCTTATAGGCAACAGAGGCAAAAAGCCAGCTTTTCTAGCCATACAACAAAAAATGTTCTGTACATAAGTGAACCTGGCATTCTAGCAGAGGGGCTCCTTGGGGCACCATAGGTTTTGTTCCAAAATACTCCAATGATGGAAACCCAGCACTGTCTTTGGAGGTTATCTACTTCTCAAAAGGGATGGCAAATACAGTTAGAGAGGATGTTATTCAAGTCAAAATGGATGGAGGGAAGCTGCCTGACAGGTAATGATAATGTATGCCAAAGTACCAAGATTACATTATTTGTATTTTTATGGTTCTCAAATTAAACTAGATACGATTCTTCAGAGTATAGTAAACACAAATTTGATTATATGACTAGGCTCTTTATATAGAAATGTGCTGTCTGCTAAATGCAGCTCTTTTGTAGATGCACATTAAAATATTTTAATACTTTAGAGCTGTATCAATTTGAATGGCAATTATGGCAAAAAAAAAAGTGTAAAAGTACTCAAAGCTTTACAGAAGAGTACCCTGTAAACTTAAACATTTAGGAGAGCAATTGATTATGCGGTCCTTAAAGTGCATATCATCCATGGCCAACTTTTCTGAACAGAGCAGCTTTGAAGGCTGCTAATCCTTGCATACAGAAGCCCAGTATATAAAATGTGTATGTTTGATTTTTCTCATTTGGATGCTATTGTGAAGTAAATGGTCACAGGTTGATGGAATAGTCTTCAAACAGAGAGAAAAACATGTGAAATTTTAGATTTAGTTATCGTCTATGGAAAATGTGCATGAAACTGATTAGGGTAAATGTTGGAACAAAAGTTTAAAAAAGCACTTGGTGGTGGTGTACAGTAATAGGAAGGAATGGATATTTTTTACTTGATGGGGTAGACTAGTTCCCAACATTATTCTTAAATTCCGTGTTTCCTTCCAAAAATGGCAAGTCATAGAATACATTGCAAGGTGCAAGCTGGCAGCAGAGGGTGCTTCTTTTACATTAATATCCCCATTACACATTTGCCCTTAAAGGAAAGTTTTACATTACAGCGGGCTCCGCTGTAAAAAAAATAAAATATTAAAAGCCAGCAGCTACAAATACTGCAGCTGCTGACTTTTAATAAATGGACACTTACAGTACCTGTCCTGGAGTCCAGCGACGTCGGCAGCAGAAGACAAGCAATTGCTATTCTCTCGGCTGCCCCCACCGTCATCATTGGTGAGGGAACCAGGAAGTGAAGCGTTGCGACTTCATTGCCTGGTTCCCTACTGCGTATGCTCGAGTCGCGATGTGCCGTCCTCACTGTTCCCCGCTGTGTTATGGGAGCCGTGTGTTTCCCAGAACACAACGGGGGGACCATGGGAAGTGGCGTAATGCCTGCAGTTTCCCGCAGGCTCTATGCCCGGAAGTGGGTGCAAATACCTGTCTTAGATAGGTATCTGCACCCCCCTCACCCTGAAAGGTGTCAATTGTGGCACCGAAGGGGGGGGAATTCGATGAGCGGAAGTTCCACTTTAGGGTGGAGCCCTGCTTTAAGTGAATGTATTGAGCTGGGATATTTATTGTGTAAAAGCAATTGCTGGTTAGTTGAAAACTGTGATGGAAATAGTTATGTAAGAAAGATGGGCCATCACAAAGTTTCTACATTAATAAAATCACAAAAGTATCAAAGTTACTTAACAGGCAGGATCCCACAACTGGAGTGCAGCGGATTGAAAATAATTTATTACACAGATCTTTTTAATTTTTTTTATATACAGGTTAGGCAGGATAGGTAGTAGGAGGGGGGGGGGAATTTTTAAGAGAAGTTATAGTTAAGGTTTTCTGGCCAGTGGCCAACAACAGAAGCAACAGCATGCTGCAGAAGTGCAGGTGTTTGGATACCTGCAGTGGCGGGAGATCTGCAATGTGGCAACTTTTCAAGGCACTGGATGCCAGAAAGGTACCCATACATCCGATTCTTATACAGGCTGACTTTGGTTTAAGCACATTATGACACACATATGCACATCACATACTCCTTTACAGTTCCATAGCTAACTAGGCTAAAAAAAAAGTAGAACTAAGGTTGGCTATTGACATTTAAACATTTAGATATAATTGTAACCACTTGCCAACTGCAATACGAATATGTACACATGTTCAGGTTTGCAAGTCGTTTACCAGGATTCTGGCTGAAGCTATTTGCCATAAAGCTACCGCCCCCCCCCCCCCTCCCGGTTTCTTTTTTTTTTTAAGCTATCGGCTGGCTTCACCTAAAGTTTCAGGTATAGCAGTTCACCACACATGTCAAGTTAAAACGTTTCCATTTAACTTTTTGCAATGACAACATATTTTAACAAATCTACTGCTTCTATCTTCACTACATTTTAGCATCGTGACTTGGAGCGCATCGTAGCCTACTGAAGTATATTGATTCTGCTAGACATTAGAGACTGACACTTCTACTGTGACATTAATAAATTATGTTTTGTAATTACTGTTCAAGCAGGTACACAATAACAAAATACAATGAGGAAATTATTACACTGTAACATGATCTAGCTTTAGGCAAAATACTTCGATCACAAGAGCAAAAGTAATCAAATGGTTCATCATATATTCAGGGAATCTAACCCTCCAGTGATAATTTCAAATGTAGTGTGGACTAATTTAATGAGCTCCTTTAACATTTAAACTACATCATACCGACTTCACATTGTGTTTATATATGTCATATTATATTTGCAGATAAAATATGACCCTGCATTCTATACCCAAGAATAGAAGCGAGCTATATCTCGCAGTTTCCGCCCCCCTGCAACTTGTCGAATGTGCAGACTCCTGCCCTTAAAGGGTCACTAAAGGAAAAAAATGTTTTGCCTAAAATTAATGTCTGCAAGGTAGACAGACAGAATAGTGTAATAATTCTGTTAAAAAACGAGTAAATACCTATTAAATTCCTTCATCTATATCACCTCAAGCGTTCTAGTTTCTGTTCTCTCATTCACTTCCTGGTTTGCATCGCTGGTTCATGTAAGAACTACATTTCCCAGTATGCATTGCGGCACGCCCAGTAATTTACACCTACTTGAAGTCTCTAACATGTAGAGAGCGTCTTGCCACACAGATGTAGTTCCCAGGAGGGGACGAGCACATTACTGACCACCGCAGTAAAGCCTCCCTTCACAGTGGTCAGTAAAATCAGACAAGCAGGAAGTGAACAGAACAGAGAAGAAATAGAGCAACTTCTGAGCAAAAACGAACAATGAGGAAGTGAAAAGAGGAATGTCTGCAGGTAAAGGATGCTTATTATGAAAAAAAAAAAAATCCTTTACAACCCCTTTAAGGTATGTGGGGAAAAAATTGTTAAAAGAGAAGTATGGGTTTTTCTTTTTGTCAAATTCATACTTACCTCGGTGGATGCTGCATCGGTCCAATGCTGCGTCTGTCCCCCGCCGCATTTGCACTGAGAAACGAGCGATCGAACATCGCCGATGGCTCCGTTCTCACAGCTCCCCGAGCAGAGAGCTGCTGACTGTTAATCAGCAGCTCTCCGCTCTGCCCCTCCCCGTGCTCACTGGAGCGCTGAGCTGTGGAGGGATGGAAAGCCGTCTCAGGCCTGGTACACACGATAGGATTTATCCGCGGATACGGTCCGCCGGACCGCATCCGCGGATAAATCCTCTGCAGATTTTAATCCGATGGAGTGTACACACCATCGGATTGAAATCCGCGCCGAATTCCCATTGCGGTGACGTGTCGCGCCATCGCCGCGATGATGACGCGGCGACGTGCGCGACGCTGTCATATAAGGATATCCACGCATGCGTCGAATCATTACGACGCATGCGAGGGATGGGTTCGGACGGATCGATCCGGTGAGTCTGTACAGACCACCGGATCGATCCGCTGGTGCCGATTCCAGCGGATAGATTTGTAAGCAGGTCTACAAATTTTTATCTGCTGGAATTCGGAAATATCCGCGGATAAATATCCGCTGGAACGTACACACCAGGGGACCTATCCGCTGAAACCGATCCGCTGAGATTTTTCAGCGGATGGATCCTCTCGTGTGTATGGGGCCTCAGGCTCTAAGCGGCTTGCATGAGAGGCTGAGACAGGTGTCAGGCCAGGTACCTGGCGAGTCCAGACTTTATTGTCATAATGGCGCAGTGCCTGGACTTAAATTCGTCAGAGAGCAGACTTCAGCCCACTCTCTGTTGAAAATGGGTTACAGGAATGCAAAATTAATTCCACTCCTGTGACCCATAGGAGAAGCCCAGCCAAAAGAGATCAGGCTGGACTTCTCCTTTAAGGTACAAACTGATGGGCAGAATATGTTAACGTGCACGCTGATGGGCATATTTTGTTAAGGGGCACACTGATGGGCGCGTTTTGTTAAGGGGCACACTGATGGGTGCATTTTGTTATGCCCTTCAAAATGCCCCTTAACATTAAATGTGCCCATCAGCGTGTCCCCTTAACATATGTGCCCATTAGCATGACCCCACTAACATATGTGCCCCCTTAACATAAAATGTGGCCACCAGCATGCCGCTTATTTTATGTTGAGGGGCAAATTTTATGTTAAAGTTGCATGCTGATAGGCCAATTTTATGTTAAAGGGCACTCTGGTGGGCACAACAAAATGTAGTCATCAGAGTTCCCCTTACAAAATAAGGGACATGCCGATGAGCACATTTTATGTTAAGGGGGCATACTGATTGGCACATATGTTAGTGGGGGGAACGTTAATGGGCACATATATGTTAAGGGAGCACTCTGATGGGGACACCTGATATAAGGGGATACTCTGATGGTGGTAACTGATTTATGGAGGTCGCCTGATGGGGGCACCCAATGTAATGAATTACGCTGATAGGGGCACCTGATGTAAGGGGGAACACCATTGGGGACATTTACAGAGTATTACCAGAGTATGTGGAGGAAACAGTAAGAAAAGCGTCAGAGTGATTGGTAATACATTTTCTCAGGTGTCCATTTGAACATTATTTTGCATGCATTTACAAAAAAACAAAAACAAAATGTAGGATACTTATCTGATAGTTTATTGAAAGTTTTTTTTATGGTACCCTTATCTGTACAATGATCAGATCCACACTGCCCTGTATAAGGACTCCAGTACATGTGACATCACCTACCCACCCAGAATAAAGCAGTTGGTTCTGAACTGCCAGTCAAGCAATGGCACCAAATAGTGTCTAGAACTGAATGGAGAGTTTTCTTTAACATATTTTGACAGGTTTACTTTAATGTATATCATTTTAATTCCGCACAGAAATAAAAAATGGTTATAAAATCCTATGTGTCATGGTAGTCATCTACTAGGTGACCCAGTTACAACAAAGGTTTGTAGCAAGTGCCATAGACTCCGATAAATAGCGTTTACAGTATCTATGGTAACTATTATATCCTCTATTAGAAGGCATTTTCTGTGCATTTTGAATGAGTTTGTGTTTTTAGTCCCCAGACAGTACTGTTTACTTAAATCCTATTTTTACACATTTAGGGAGAGAAAACAAATATTAACCACTTGTCGACCAGCCGCCGCGGTTTTACTGCAGCAACATGACTCGGCTAGGTGAAACAACCTTATGTTAGGTCGCTTCGCCCTGTGGCCACTAGGGGCACACTGCTCGCCCACGGAGCCGATGAGAGTGCCTGGCGGGCGCGATGACCGTAAGGCACCCGCGATCTATCGTGACACAGCGAGAACTGGGATCTGTGTGTGTGAAGCGATCTGTCATTTCCCCTAGTCAGTCCCACCCCCCCTTCAGCTAGAACATGCAGAGGGAATACAATTAACCCCTTGATCGCCCCCTAGTGTTAACCCCTTTCCTGCCAGTGAAATTTTTACAGTAATCAGTGTTTTTTTATAGCAGTAATCACTGTAAATTGTCAATGGTCCCAAAAATGTGGGATATTTATTATAGCAAAAAGTAAAAGATATTGGGGTTGATTTACTAAAGACAAATCCACTTTGCACTACAAGCGCACTAAAAGTGCACTTAGAAGTGCAGTTGCTGTAGATCTGAGGGGAAGATCTGAAATGAAGGGAAGCTCTGACGATTTTATCATCCAATCATGTGAAAGCTAAAATGCTGTTTATTTTCCTTGCAGATTCCCCTCAGATCTACAGTGACTGCACTTCCAAGTGCACTTGTAGTGCAAAGTGTATTTGCTTTTAGTAAATAACCCCCATTGTGGTTTCAAAATTGTCGCTGTTCTTTTGTTTATAGCTCAAAAAATAAAAACCGCAGAGGTGATCAAATGCCACCAAAAGAAAGCTCTATCTGTGGGGGAAAAAAGGATGCGAATTTTGTTTGGGTACAATGTCGCACGACCCCGAAATTGTCAGTTAAAGTGGCGCAGTGCGATATACGTCGGCAGAATGGCACGGCTGGGCAGATGGACGTACCGGCACGTCTTTACATCTACCCAGCCGTGGGTCGCGGGCAGGCGCGCGCTCGCGACCCGGTCCGAAGCTCCGGGACCGCGAGACCCAAACGCTGCTGGGGTCCAGCGATCGGTCCCCGGAACTGAAGATGGGGAGAGCCACGTGTAAACACGGCTTCCCCGTGCTTCACTGTGGCGGCTGCATCGATCGTGTCATCCCCTTTATAGGGAGAAACAAATCGATGACGTCACTCCTACAGCCACACCCCCCTACAGTTGTAAACACACACTAGGTGAAACATAACCCCTTCAGCGCCCCCTGTGGTTAACTCCCAAACTGCAACTGTCATTCCCACAATAAAGAATGGATTTTAAATGCATTTTTTGCTGTGAAAATGACAATGGTCCCAAAAATGTGTCAAAATTGTGCGAAGTGTCCGCCATGTCGCAGTCACGAAAAAAAATTGCTGATCGCCACCATTAGTAGTAAAAGAAAAAAAAAAAAAAAATTAATAAAAATGCAATAAAACTATACCCCATTTTGTAAGCGCTATAAATTTTGCGCAAACCAACCGATAAACGCTTATTGCGATTTTTTTTACCAAAAATATGTAGAAGAATATGTATCGGCCTAAACTGAGGAAATTTATTTTTTTTATATATTTTTGGGGGATATTTATTATAGCAGTTAAAAGTTAAAAATATTGCATTTTTTTCAAAATTGTCGCTCTATTTTTGTTTATAGCACAAAAAATAAAAACCGCAGAGGTGATCAAATACCACCAAAAGAAAGCTCTATTTGTGAGAAAAAAAGTATGCCAATTTTGTTTGGGAGCCACGTCGCATGACCGCGCAATTGTCAGTTAAAGCAACGCAGTCCCGAATCGCAAAAAGGGGCCTGGTCCTGCATTTTGGTCCGGGGCTTAAGTGGTTAAGCAACTAATGGAAGTCAATTCTATTTCGGATTACTTCATCTGATAGCTTATACCTGGTTGGTTAGTATAGGATATTGAATTTTGCATATTCTCATTTCACACTGGGCGTTGGCAGCAATTTACCCTAGCTTTAGCAGCGCTTTTCGCTATTTTTAGCCCGAAAGCGCCTGAAAAACGCCCCAGTGTAAAAAGGGGTCTTAATGTAAGCATGGAGTAAAGTACGCAGTTATCCCATCACCTCCTTAAAGCGGGGTTTCAACCACAATTATTTTTTAAATGCATGTCCTTTCATCATGCGTTTTTATAATATAAATCTGGTCACTTACTATTTTACAATACGCCGCCGCTCCGCATAGTTATTCAAAAAAGATAGTTTTATAAAACTATGTCCACACCGTTGTTATTTTGCTTGTGGGCATTGTGAAGCCCACAAGCACTTAGGTCCAGATTCACAGCCGAGATACGACGGAGTATCTCAGATACGACGGAGTATCTCAGATACGACGGAGTATCTCTCAGAGTATCTATGCGACTGATTCATAGAATCAGTTACACATAGATATCCATAAGATCCGACAGGTGTAATTGTTTTACACTGTCGGATCTTAGGATGCAGTACCGCGGCCGCCGCTGGGGGGAGTTTGCGTCGTAAACCAGCGTCGGGTATGCAAATTAGGATTTACGGCGATCCACACCGGTTTTTCGCGTTCGCTACGTCGCCGCTAGTCTAGTTTCCCGTCGCAAAGTTAGTCGTCGTTTTGGGTGCCTTAACTTTACACAGCATACGTATGTGCTCTATAAAGTATGGCCGTCATTCCCGCGTCGAAATTTAAAAATTCACGTCGTTTGCGTAAGCCGCCCGGGAATACGGAATTACGTTATGCGCATCGCCGTTCAAAAAAATGACGTCACTTCGCGCAAAGCACGGCGGGTAATTCAAAAGGGAGCATGCGCAGTAGGTCCGGCGCGGGAGCGCGCCTAATTTAAATGGCATATGCCCTTTTGAATTACGCGGGCTTACGCCGGAGGCCGCCGGTGTAGGTTTTCATTGCAAGTGCTCTGTGAATCAGGCACTTGCGATGAAAACTTGCGGCGGTGTAACGTATCTACGTTACGCCGCCACACTTCTACCTGAATCTGGCCCTTACTTCCTGGAAGTCTTGGATGGGGAGTGATAATTGGGTAGCGCACTGCATCCTAGGAAATGACGACACACATTTCCCAGGAGCATTAGCGTGCTGAGGAACCGAGGGAGATGTCAGAATCCTTGGTGATTCCGAAGGCAGATTTCGTGTGACCGCATAGCAACAGGCATTTCCAGGTGAGTAAAACATTTTTTTTTTTTTTTTGGTCTAATGAGCACAATAATGAAAAAAAAAAAAAATTGGGATGGAAACTCCACTTTAAGCCAACTGAGAATGTGAAAGCCCCGATTACATTGACATTTTATTGAAATGGACTTTCTACAAACTACTGCTTACATTTTATGTATTCTTATACTGGGATCAATCTGAACTATCTTTTGGCAAAATCTAACAGTGTTGTCCTGAGGGACAACTAAACAAACCTGTCAAGGTACGGTTGTCAGTTTGAGCTCATAGGGGGTGGTTAAAAGACAACATTCCTAGCTCTATGCCCAGTTATTACACTGTAGCAATATTGGGTCTCTCTATTTGGCAAGAACAAGAATGCTGAAACACAAAAAAGTTATGATCTGCAAGACCGGAAGAAGGGGATCATTGTCTAAGAATTCCTGAGAATAATTAGTGCAATGACAATGTACCATCATTAGGCAATTCTGCAAATGTATTCAGGTGACGTACAATTGAATTGGCCCAAAGGAAGTTGGGTAAACATGTTGGTACCCGATCAGGGTATAGTGGGAGAGTTTTTGTATGTAGATTTGTGTTATTTAAATCTGTACAGGACTTGCAGTATGTACGTCATATTGTAAGTGCTTCCGGCTGTAATAAAGACATTTCTTCCTACTTGGATATTAAAACTGCTGTAGACATAACTGCTGTAGACATAAAAGTTAATCTAAGTACTCGCCTATTACTTCTACCGTATTTTCCGGCGTATAAGACGACTTTCTGGATGCAAAAACATGCATCCAAAGTCGGGGGTCGTCTTATACGCTGGGTACGGTCTTTGTGCTCACTTTTTTTGCCGGCGGTGACAGTCTCCATTCGGCGAGCGTCAATGATTTAAAAGACGCTCCTTCTCCTCAGAGTGTTCTGTGATAGGAGGAACACAAATCTTCCCAGCAGCGCCTCTGTTCTGTGTTCCTCCTATCACAGATGCCTTCTCATCCTCGGATGAGATGAGAAGACATCCGTGATAGGCGGAACACAGAACAGAGGCGCTGCTGGGAAGATTTGTGTTCCTCCTATCACAGAACACTCTGAAGAGAAGGCGCGGCTTTCAAATCATTGACGCTAGCGCTCGCAGTACGGAGACTGTCACCGCCGGCAAAAAAAGAGTGTTTGCGGTGATTGCACTGGGGGGCAGCAAGTTCAGGCACAGTGGGGGCAACAAGTTCAGGCACAGAGAGGGGCAAGTGATGGCACAGAGAGGGGCAAGTGATGGCACAGAGAGGGGCAAGTGATGGCACAGAGAGGGGCAAGTGATGGCACAGTGGGGGCAAGTGATGGTACAGTGAGGGGCAAGTGATGGCACAGTGGGGGCAGGCAATGTAAATGGCACAGTGCAGTGAGATTTGAAAAAGCCTGTTTCTGTCAGCGGTTCCGGCTACCCCTCAGCTTCCAGAAAGAATAGTAAGAAGGGGGTAGTCTTATACAGTGAGTATATCCCAAAACCAAAATTATTCCTGGAAAATTAGGGGGTCTTATACGCCCAGTCATCTTATACGTCGGAAAATACGGTATATATTGTACTGTATATTGAGATTACAAATAGAGTAGAGAGCTGGTATACAAAATACGGTCAGGGCTCATGGAGGGATCCTGTTCCCTGAAGGGTCTCTATTTTATTCAGAACACACCTCACTGTCTGCTTTATTCCCTGTGGTTTTAATAAACTGTAAGGTTTGGGTCGTTCAAGTGATAACTTTTCAATCCAAATGCATAGAATTGCTGTCCTGCTTTTATGGGTGACCAATAAACACCAAACGACTAGATGAGATACTGAATTGCTCAATCATCTTTTTCCCACTACTACAGCGGATACCTAAAATACCCATACCAATGAATTATGACCCAATTATTTTTTTTGTTTTGCATTAATTATTTGCATTGGAATCTGACCCAGAAATAGGACATGTAGCTGTTGGTTTTCAACCCCACACAGGTGCAATATAAAAAAAACAAACAAAAAAAAACAAAGTTTATAATTCACTTCTTAGGCAGTGCTCTCATTCTTCCTGGGAGTTTGAGACTTCTATGTGCGAGCAACTGGAAGTAGATTGGACTGTACTCAGCACAATTTATATGGCAAATCGCATGCTACCCTTAAAAAGGACATTGGCATGGTTCTGAAAAATTGGCCTTTAAGATGAGGATAAAAAAAAAAAAAAAAAAACTACCTTCTACATGCAAGGATGGTGTGCTGGTGAGAGAGCTTTACTCATACTAATACACATATGCCCATATGTGCTATTTGGGAGCTTTATATGGCTCACATACTAGTTGAAACCCATGTGGTTATGGCCTTTGTTAAGGTTAACAGTTTTACAGAATGCGGTCCTGAGGTTAATTATGTACTACCATGCACACAAACTGTTTGTAGTCTATAACTGTAAAAATATATGCTTAATTTTGCTCCCAAGAAAATATCAGACACTAAATAAACTACACTTTATAGATATGCAAATAATTAATTTGTGTGTCTAAGCCAGGCTTCCTAATGGTGGCAAAATTACTTTTGAGTGAACGTAAAGAAATCTTCACAATTCCATTATATATGTTCACATTTCCTTATAATCTCAGAAAATCAAAAATCTGTATGTTAAAAAATAAATAAATAATAATACGCAAAATAAGAAAACATTGCAGGATTTATTTAAATAACTTACAAAAGGCAAAACTCTGGTCATTTGGGGTTTAAAGTTACCTTTTTTGAAATATTACTATTCCAACGCAATCAGTTTTCACAGAATATGCAGTCAGACACCTACCGGATCAAATTCTAAAACGTCAGACCTGACCTCTGCAGCAGGTACCCACAGATCTACACTACTGACCAACCCACACTATGGGATGTAAAAAAAAAAGTTAGAAAGAAGCTAAAACAAACACCTCAAAAGGCAGACTTCCATATACAAAATTTCAATTTAATCTCTGCTTTTCTTAAAAGAAAAAAAATCCTGTCTGGGACAGCTATGTACATTGCAGGCATTTTAGAAAATGGCACTGCAACTTCTAGATAAACTCCAGGAACAATTTTTGTTAAACGTACATAGGTCCAGCTAGGTTATAACAAATTCTTATCTCACATCTGGGGGGGCAACCGGTGGTGCAGAACTGGTCTCTTGAGGGTGCTGCATGAGAAATTTGCCATGTGTATACTGAGGCTGTAAGCAAAAGTCTGCTGGGTGGGTCAGTATCCGAGTGATGGAGCTAGAGCCAGATACAATGGATCTGAACTTTAGGGAAGTGGTACCTTTGGTTTTGGGTAACCCATAGATGATTGGGAAGCAAGGGGTGTTTATTAGAAACTCTTCCATCACGCAGGATATCCAACCATTGGAAAGGTTCCTATGATGATTTTGGTGCTTTGTAGAAGATCCTTAGTCAATTGTAAATGGCATGTGGCGCCTGCTACCATGGCGAGTATGCCATCACCATCTGCCTCGCCATTATCGGCAGGCTGGTGCTGAGCAAGTGACTACTTGTGTTCAGCATACCAACGGCAAGTCGATCAAGCAGCATCCAGAAGAGTATATAGAACAGAGTACTACAGTAAATTTCTACAACCCCAGTAGCCCTCCAGATTTGAAATATGGAGAATTATATGTAACCAAAGTGGACCAATGTACGTTTAAAAAGAAAATTATTCCTGGAGTTTAGGTATTCATCTCAACACAGGTTTCCCTTAAAGCTAAACTCTGCCATTGCTGACCTTTGCTTTGAAAAATAATAATTTCTAGATATCATGCTGGTTCAGTGGTTTTAATACTTTGCAGATAAGGATTTTTGGCTTTACTTACTGCATACTATTTTCAGGTTTGTGACTCAAGAATTGAAATTAGAGACAACCAGCATTATCAGGAAGAGGTCAGCCAATGCAGCATTCAGAAGAGCAGGTTACCTTTAACTGGTTGTGTTCTGAAGATAAATTAGCAATTCCAGCAACTTTCTGAACCCAATTACTGAGTGGAAAGGTCTGCTGCCATAAAACCTTGATCAGTTCTGGCAATGCAATAAAGACAACATTGCATCATTAGCAACCCTGTAAAGCATTTTGCTACAAAGCGCCAAAAATAAGATAATCACTGCAGCAATTCTAATGACGAGCTAGAGATGCCTCACATCTGTGGACATTTGGAAACAACAGATAGCCAATAATATAATACAAGCAGGAATTTAGATAGCTGGGGGGCATTTGTGTACACTAACTGTATAATGTATACCCCTGTGAAATCTACTAGAATTTGGACATTTTATAGTAGGGTTTTCCTGCACTGAAAAATGTAAATATCCATGGCAACATCGCATCATCTAATAACCCAATGCTCACTCAATATTTACTTAAAGCCAAACTCCAGGAAATCTGAAATCTGAAAATTCCTCCTTGCAGTGGGGCTATGCTTGTACTGCAAGAGTTAGCTGCATGTTTATTTTAGGAGATATTAAAAGCGCTACGTATCTGCGACAGACCCAACCGAGACAGGGGCTTTTGGAGGAGACTGCAGGGTAGCCTTTTGCCTACTGACTATGGGCCCTGACTTTTGAGGGGGCTCTATTCTTTGGGAGGTGTGCCTGGGGACCTTTGGAGTGGTTTTGCTTCAGATTTCGGGTACGTCCCCCTGAAAACACAGACTCTGGGAACCTAGAACCTGGATACAGATTTGGGGCCTATGTGCCCAAACCAGCATTGATTGCTTCAACCTCCCTCCCAGACTCAGACTAGAAGTAGAAGATTATAATCCGCTTCAAACAACCTGATGCTGGTGTCTCCTGCTGTTATGTGTAATCTGTTTAATAACCACTTCCCGACCTCCTCATGTACATTTACGTCGGCAGAATGGCACGGACAGGCACATCAACGTACCTGTACGTGCCTGCCTAGACGTGGGTGGGGGGTCCGATCGGTACCCCCCCCCCCGGTACATGCGGAGGTCGGGTCCGCTCGGGGAGCGATCCGGGACGACGGCGCGGCCATTTGTTTTTAGCCGCTCCGTCGCGATCGCTCCCCGGAGCTGAAGAACGGGGAGAGCCGTGTGTAAACACGGCTTCCCCGTGCTTCACTGTGGCGGCGCATCGATCGAGTGATCCCTTTTATAGGGGAGACTCGATCGATGATGTCAATCCTACAGCCACACCCCCCTACACTAGTAAACACATACACAGTGATCCCTAAATGTTACACCGCCCCCTGTGTTTAACTCCCAAACTGCAACTGTCATTTTCACAATAAACAATGCAATTTAAATGCATTTTTTGCTGTGAAAATGACAATGGTCCCAAAAATGTGTCAAAATTGTCCGAAGTGTCCGCCATAATGTCGCAGTCACGAAAAAAAATCGCTGATCGCCGCCATTACTAGTAAAAAAAATTAAAAAAATAAAAATGCAAAAAAACTATCCCCTATTTTGTAAACGCTATAAATTTTGCGCAAACCAACCGATAAACGATTATTGCGTTTTTTTTTACCAAAAATAGGTAGAAGAATACGTATCGGCCTAAACTGAGGAAAAAAAATGTTATATATGTTTTTTGGGGATATTTATTACAGCAAAAAGTTAAAAATATTGCATTTTTTTCAAAATTGTCGCTCTATTTTTGTTTATAGCGCAAAAAATAAAAACCGCAGAGGTGATCAAATACTACCAAAAGAAAGCTCTATTTGTGGGGAAAAAAGGACGCCAATTTTGTTTGGGAGCCACGTCGCACGACCGCGCAATTGTCTGTTAAAGCGACGCAGTCCCGAACTGTAAAAACCCCTTGGGTCTTTAGCCAGCATATTGGTCCGGGGCTTAAGTGGTTAAGGTGTCGCTGTCTTATTGTATAATTCCAGATTGTGTGCTTCCCCGTTGTTAATCGAGTCACCTATGGTTTCTGTCTGTCTGCTAGTATTGTGTCCACTTCACCTTGTTACCAACATATTGTGGGATTTTTATTAAATGTACCGTTAGCCATACTGATTACTGTTTAAAGTTTGCATCGTTTAGGATAATGTGATCAAGCTCTTATCCAATTTTGGGTGGTATAAATTCTGGGTGAGTTTTTAATTAAAAGTTCCAGTTTGCACCTAAGCTAGTGTCCTCTAGTTCTTGGGTGCTCAGATACAGCTTCCTCCAGTCTGGAACCAGGTATTGTATCTTGGCAAAAGCACCCAGGCTGGGTGCCAGGCATTCTGTCACAGTATTCTCCACTCCTCCTGCAGACAGTGCTGCCCCATGCTTCAAAAGGGTGGGATGTCCATCAGTGTCATGTCCAATGCAGGGCTATGGACCCTCTATTAGTGTTGGTAAAGTCAGGTCCTTAGAGCACTGGAGTGTTAGGAATAAGATGCTACCGGGAACAGTCTAGCAGTACGGAGGAGGGGGTAAGTAAATTTTATTTCCTATACCCCTTAGACCGAAACAAGTAGTTAACCCTTATTGCTTTAAAGTACACATTTGTTTTTTCCCAGCAGCACATTTCTTTCCTATCTGCAAATGTGCTCTTCCGGTGTATTTCCGGGTATAAAGGAACACGTGACCCTTTCCCCTTAGGCTGGGTACACAGGGACCAAATATATCGCCCAGGTCAACAGGAACCAGTTGACATTTAGCCGTCTTTCTGACAGAAGATGGTCCAACAATTGGCTTTTGTCGAAGGGCGATGTTGAAAAACCAGCACCCGTGCAGCACTTGCAGCCAGTGGCTGCAAGTGCTGATCAGTGTGTTCTGGCGGGGGAGCAGTCCCCCTGTCAAAACAAAAAGGCACAGTGGGGAAGACTGGTGCACCAACATCGCTTGTGTTAGTACAGTGATCGTCAGATTTATTTTTTCACTCAGCATGCTGAGTGTTTAGATACTATAAGGACAGCTAACACTCAATACATTTTTTACCCTAAGTCAGACAGTGTGTTCAATCTGAATGACAATAGTTTGACAGAAATTCATCTTCTTGGCTTGCAAGAATCATAACTCATATTTTCCAGTCAGAACACACTGTGCTCCGCTGTAAAAGGACCCAGAAAAAAAAAACAGAAATCTGTTGAACAGAGCAGCATAGCTGCAAGCCTTACTCCAAGCCAATTTGCTGAACAAAGTATGTTCATCCTCAGTCCTTGGGTACATTAACGTAAGGGATTTGACAGCAAGTTCCGCAGGGTAACTGAAGTGCATACTTTAGACTAGCACAAGCATGTATTTGTGGAATATATGATGGGTACCAATTAGGGACTGCAGTCATCTTGCAAATGTAGGACAGGGTCTTATACCAGAAAAGCCAGACCTACACTGTAACCTCTATTAATGTTTAGAACATATTCATTTAAAAAAAAATGGTAATGTCAGCTTAGAATCCAGTATAAGGACATTAATTCCAAGCAAAAATAGCATTCCCTCCTAAAATATATGAATCAAAAGCATTTCAGCACATTGTAGAGCAGACTCATCTGTTCCTGTACAGTGGAAATTGACACCAGCGTTCAAGTCCCTTTATTATTGATTATGAGAGGGGTCTGTCTACTATAAATCACAAAAATCAGTGTTGTAAAACATGGAAAAACTGCTGAGAAAGCCAGTGAGCCACTGGCATATACAGGAAATCAGGATTTCTTGGGGCATTCTGTACATCACACGCACAGAACATTCGTAGCCGTCATGGTTTACAGGATGCAGCATTTTTTTTTTTTTGCAGTTTTAGAAAATTGGAGCTGGGTTAAAGTTTATCCAAAGCCAATTCATCTGGACCAGCATCTCAGTTGCTGTTCATCCCTTGTGATAGCAATAGAGTTGACAGATAAAATGAAATAAAAAAAAATTAAAAGTGCACACATGTAAGGTATCACAACTAATGTCAGAACAAGAGCAATAATTTAGGGCCAGAGCTCCTGCGCAACTGGTAATCTGTAAAGGTTTTCAAAATTTCACCTACAGAGATTTTTAAGTACTGTGAGTTTGTCGCTGTTCAACGGATATGTGCAATTTTAAAATGAGACATGTTGCTATCCATTTACTCAGCATTAGAATCATTTATATTTTACCAAAAAATTGATTATATTGTGTTTTTACGTTCACGAAAATTCATTAAAGTGATTGTAAAGCTTAAATTTTTTTTGTAAAGCTTACATTATTTTTTTAAATAACAAACATGTTATACTTACCTCCACTATGCCGATCGTTTTGCAGAGTGCCCCCGATCCACGTCTTATGGGGTCCCTCGGTGGCTGTCTCGGCTCCTCCACCTTCTGGTAAACCCCCTGGGAAGCGCTCTCCCAAGGGGGTTACCTTGTGGGCGCGCTCCCAAGTCCTGTATCCGGCGTCCATAGTCACCGACTACAGACTCGGCCCCGCCTCCCGGCCCTCGCGTCATTGGAGTTGATTGACAGCAGTGCGAGCCAATGGCTTGCTGCCATCAATATTTTCCCTCTACGCGGGACTTTCGAGGGCTCAAATAAGTAAACCGGGGGGCTTGCAATCGCCAAATGTTTTTTCACCTTCATGTATCCTATATGCATTAAAACATGAACCTTTACAACCTTTAGCAAAAAAAAATTGTGTTTAAAAAACCGCTGTGAAAATATGTGACAAAAAAAAAAAAAAATAGAAAAACACCCACCATTTTATTCTCCGGGTTAAAAAAAATTATAATGTTTGGGGGTTCTAAGTAATTTTTTATCATGTATGTGAAAAATGTCAGAATTGGGCTGGATGGCAAGTAGTTAAAGTACCGTATATACAGTATTTATATATATAAAGGTAATAAACTTATAAAAGTGATCACATAATCTCTGTTCTCAGCTGCTTAACCACTTTAATACTGGGCACTTTCACCTACTTCTTGCCCAAACCAATTTTCAGCATTTAGTGCTATCACACTTTGAATGACAATTTCATACTGTACCCATATGAAATGTTTTATCTTTTTTTCTATACAAATAGCGCTTTTCATTTGGTGGTATTTAATCACTGCGGTTTTATTTTTGCAGAACAAAAAATAATAATTTTAAAAACAAAATCACATTCTTTGTTTCCGTTATGAAAAGTTGTAAATAAATTATCAGTCTTCATTCATTTAGGCCAAAATGTACTCTGCTACATTTCTTTGTTCATTATTTAGTCTCTACAAAGTTAGAGAGAGTCTCTCTCTCTCTCTTATCAACCATTATCAATTTTTTTTAACAAACTGTCACCAATGCAGTATAGCGTCTTTTTTCCTTATTTTGGATACTGTGATCATAGTACCAATGTACCTGGGGAGGTGGTCAGGATTTTTTTTTTTTTTTTTTTAACACTATGATTGCTTAATTAAGTAGAGAAATTGTAAAAAAAAACTGCTTCATAAAACAGGCAAAAATCCTCCCAATTAATATTTCCTATTTTTAAAGAAAGGCACAGTATCAGTTCTGATCCAGTATCAGTTCCCAAATTTTAATGTAAAAGTATTGCATAATAAACCTTCAGAATACTTTTCTCTGCATAAATCCATAATGGCCTAAAAACCATTAAGCGAAAATAATAGAACTGTATGTACTGAATGTAATAGAACAGCCAGTACCTGATATTTTGAGAATAAAAACTAAACGAAGGCTCCGCTTGGTTGTTGTAAACACCTCCATATATTTCATTTATGCAGCTTGTGTATATAAAAAAGGTACATACAGTGCATCGGGAAATTATTCCCAACACTTCACTCTTTCCACATTTTGTTATGTTACAGCCTTATTCCAAAATGGATTAAATTCATAATTTTCCTAAAAATTCTACAAACCCCCCATAATGACAACATGAAAAGTGTTTGTTTGAAAACCTTGCAAATGTATTTACATAAGTATTCACAGCTTTTGTCTTGACACTTAAAATTGAGTTCAGGTGCATCCTGCTTCCACTGATCATTCTTGAGATGTTTCTACAACTTGATTGAAGTTGACCTGTGGTAAATTCAGTTGATTTGACATGATCTGTAAAGGGACACACCTGTCTGTCTATATAAGGTCCCACAGTTAACAGTGCATGTCAGAGCACAAACCAAGCCATGAAGTTCAAGGAATTGTCTGTGGACCTCAGAGACAGGATTGTATCGAGTCACACATCTGAGGAAGGGTACAGAAAGATCTTTGCAGCATTGAAGGTGCCAATGAGCACAGTAGCCTCCATTATCCATAAATGGAAGAAGTTTGGAACCACCAGGACTCTGCTTCGAGCGGGCCGCCGTGCCTAACTGAACTATCGGAGAAGAGCCTTAGTCAGGGAGGTGACCAAGAACCCGATGGAAAGAGCTTTAGCATTTCTCTCTTCCAGAACAGCCACCGGCTCTGCAGCACTCCACCAATCAGGCCTGTATGGTAGAGTCATCAGACGGAAGCCACTCAGAAGAAGGCACATGACAGTCTGCCTGAATTTGCCAAAAGGCACCTGAAGGACTCTCAGACCGTGAAAAAATAAAAATAAAATTTGGTCTGATGTAACAAAGATTGAACTCTTTGGCCTGAATTGCGAGCATCATGTCTAGAGGAAACCAGGCACCGCTCATCACCTGGCCAATATCATCCCTACAGTGAAGCATGGTGGTGGAAGCATCGTGCTGTGGGGATGTTTTTCTGCAGAGGATCTGGGAAACTAGTCAGGATCAAGCGAAAGATAAATGCAGAAATGTACAGAGCACTCTGGGACTCAGACTGGGGCGAAGGGTGATTTTCCAACAGGACAACGACCCTAAGCACAAAGCTAAGATAACAAAGGAGTGGTTACGGGACAACTCTGTGAATTTCCTTGAGTGGCCCAGTCAAAGCCCAGACTTTAACCCGATTGAACATCTCTGGAAAGATCTGAAAATGGCTGTGCACTGACGCTCCCCATCCAACCTAATGGAGCTTAGGAGGCCCCTGTCAGAAACCATGAATCAGACCAAGTGGATTGACTGCATCTTCTGAATTCATGGCCTTTGCCTACTGTCAGAAGCCACGAATCAGACCAAGACAGAAGTACAGTTCAATCACACTTGTATAATAAGAATAAAAAGATAAACAGAGTAAGCATAGTCAAAACATAGCCAGAGTTCAGGAACTAGGATCGGATAGTCAGCCGCGCCAAATGTCATAGAGCCAGAGAGGAACGTAGTAGAACAGCAAGTGGTATCAGGAGCAAGAAGGGATGCGTCATTCAACAGCAACACAGGAGATGGTCTCTGATGTAGGCAGGACTTACGAGCCGGATCAACAGGCGAGTCAGAGTGGAGAGATAGGAACTGGCAATTAGCCAACAGCTGAGCAGCCAACTCCGACAAGGAAGGGCCGAGCCCTGGCAGTACCCCCTCCTCAACAACCCCTCCCCTCAACAACCCCTCTCCCTTGGAGGACCACCGGGCTTGAGGGGAAAACGTCTAAGGAAATCATGGAGGACAGGGGCATGTACCTCAGAGGATGAGAACCAAGAGTGTTCCCTTCGGACCGTACCCTTTCCAATGCACTAGGCACTGTATGCGCCCACGGAACCTACGGGAGTCAACAATGGACTGTACTTCATACTCCTCATGGTTCTCAACCTGTATAGGGCGAGGACGTGGCATTGAGGTGGTAAAGCGGATGCAGACCAGAGGTTTCAATAAGGAGACATGAAACACATTTGAGATACACATACCAGAAGGAAGGTCCAACATGCAAGCCACTGGGTTAATCCTATGAAGGATATGAAAAGGCCCAATAAACCGAGGTACGAACTTCAGAGAAAGAACACAAAGACGGAGGTTGCGAGATGACAGCCAGACCCTGTCCCCAACCTGGTAGAAAGGCACAGGCAGGCGTCTGGTCAGCATGGAGTCCAGGGGCGTACCTAGAGCATTTGGCACCCGGGGCGGATCCAATATCTGGCACCCCCCCCCCACGTTAAAATGTAAAAACACCCCACTGTGCCCCCTGCATACCTCTACATCCTTCAATATCTTTTTGTTACTACTGTGTACCCCTCTCCACAACTGCACCTCTGGACCCCATTACATTGCACAGCCCCCTGCATCACTGGACCCCTTTACATTACACAGCCCCCTGCACCTCTGGACCCCTTTACATTACACAGCCCCCTGCATCACTGGACCCCTTTAAAATTACACAGCACCCTGTATCACTGGACCAGTTTACATCTCACAGCCCCCTTCACCTCTGGACCTTTACATCTCACAGCCCCCTTCACCTCTGGACCCTTTTACATTACACAGCCCCCTGCACCACTGGACCCCTTTACATTACACAGCCGCCTGCACCTCTGCACCCCTTTACATCACATAGCCCCCTGCACCTCTGGACCCTTTTACACTACACAGCCCTCTGCACCCCTTTACATTACACAGCACCCTGCACCTCTGGACCCTTTTACATTACAAAGCCACCTGCACCTCTGGACCCCTTTACATTACACAGCACCCTGCATCACTGCACCCCTTTTACATTACACAGCACCCTGCATCACTGGACCCCTTTACATTACACAGCACCCTGCATCACTGCACCCCTTTTACATTACACAGCCGCCTGCACCTCTGCACCCCTTTACATCACATAGCCCCCTGCACCTCTGGACCCTTTTACACTACACAGCCCTCTGCACCCCTTTACATTACACAGCACCCTGCACCTCTGGACCCCTTTACATTACACAGCACCCTGCATCACTGCACCCCTTTTACATTACACAGCACCCTTCATCACTGGACCCCTTTACATTACACAGCACCCTGCATCACTGCACCCCTTTTACATTACACAGCCGCCTGCACCTCTGCACCCCTTTACATCACATAGCCCCCTGCACCTCTGGACCCTTTTACACTACACAGCCCTCTGCACCCCTTTACATTACACAGCACCCTGCACCTCTGGACCCCTTTACATTACACAGCACCCTGCATCACTGGACCCCTTTACATTACACAGCACCCTGCATCACTGGCCCCCTTTACATCTCATAGCCCCCTGCACCTCTGGACCCTTTTACATTACACAACACCCTGCATCACTGCACCCCTTTTACATTACACAGCACCCTGCGTCACTGGACCCCTTTACATTACACAGCACCCTGCACCTCTGGACCCTTTTACATTACACAACACCCTGCATCACTGCACCCCTTTTACATTACACAGCACCCTGCATCACTGGACCCCTTTACATTACACAGCACCCTGCATCACTGCACCCCTTTTACATTACACAGCCGCCTGCACCTCTGCACCCCTTTACATCACATAGCCGCCTGCACCTCTGGACCCTTTTACACTACACAGCCCTCTGGACCCCTTTACATTACACAGCACCCTGCATCACAGGCCCCCTTTACATCTCATAGCCCCCTGCACCTCTGGACCCTTTTACAATACACAACACCCTGCATCACTGCACCCCTTTTACATTACACAGCCACCTGCACCTCTGGTCATGTCAGCTAAAAAAAAAAAAAAAAAAAAAAAAAAAAAATTTTTTTTTTTTTTTTTTTTAAATCGGGATGGTGTCACCCCTCTAGTGGGTGTCACCCGGTGCGGCCCGCACCCCCCGCACCCCCCTAGCAACGCCACTGATGGAGTCTGTACCTATCGTTAATAAACTCCTAGAAAACTGCTGGAGCATTACAAAAGCCAAAAGGCATTACGAGATACTCATAATGACATGTTCTGATATTGAATGCAGTTTTCCACTCAACGCCCTCCTTAATCCTGACGAGATTGTATGCCCCTCTCAAATCAAGCTTTGTGAAAACAGTTGCTCCCTTGAGGCGGTCAAGTAACTCTGTAATCAACGGAATCAGATAGGCATTCTTAATCATGAGACCATTGAGACCCCTATAATCAATACAAGGTCTCAGTTCACCACTCTTCTTCTTTACAAAGAAGAAACCAGCACCAGCAGGAGACAAGGATTTGCAGATTAAACCTTGAGAAAGTGCGCCAGCAACATACTCCTCAATGGCCTTATCCTCCAAGATCGACAAAGGGTAAATCTGGCCACGAAGGGGTATGGCACCAGGTTGAAGGTCAATTGCACAATCATACAACCAGTGTGGAGGCAAAGAACCGGCTTGACCTTTGTCAAAGACATCGCTAAAATCGCGGTACTTCTGCAGCAGAGGGGAGAGTGAAGAGGTGCACAGGACCTTGGCTACCCTCTGGAAGCATCTCTTACTGCATTGTGATGACCAGGACAGAACCTCAGCATGGAGCCAATCAAAAGAAGGGTTGTGCCTCTAAGGATAACCAAGAACCAGTGGAAACTTAGGTGAGGAAATAACTTGGAATTGGAATATCCCATGGACAATGGAACAGTCTCATAAGTCACATAGCAGGCTGCAGAGGCCTCCCATCAAGAGCCTCAATGGCAAGTGAAGTGTCATGCAACTGCAGCGGAATAGAGTGCTTCGAAAAAAAGGTGGCATCAATAAACAGGCATGCAGCCCCAGAGTCGATTAGAGCCTGTATCTTGACAGATGACTTAGCCCAAGAAAGGGTAACCAAAACCAGGGGCTTATCCTTCTGGATAACTGGAGAAGAAACAATGCCACCTAAGGTCTTATCCATGACAGGACCTCAAGGTTCGGGCGTTCCCAGGACGGGTAGGACAAGACTTTAAAAAGTGACTAGCCTGGACACAATAAAGGCACAGTCTCTCCCTCCTCCTAAGGGCTCTCTCATCCGCAGAGACGCGTGAAGCCCAAGTGCATGGGTTCACCTTTACTGATCGACTTGGTACCAGGAGGCATGGGAGGTAAGGGAGGCAAGGGTGGGACTGCAAAGCTCGGAGACAAATGCTTCAGCTAGCACTCCTTAAAAAGAGAGTCTTTCTCCAGAGTCTGGCAAATGTGATCAACTTCTCCAGCTCAGTAGGTATATCTGAGGATGCTATCTCATCCTTGATGTTAACTGAGAGACCATGAGAAAAAGCAGCCACAAGAGTCTCATTGTTCCAAGCAACCTATGCTGCCAGAGTATGAAATTCAATGGCGTAATCGGCAACAGTTTGACCATAAGGCTCTTGGCAGCAGAAGCAGAGCGTGCGGGAATGTCAAATACCCTTTTGAAGGAAGCCACAAATTCTGGGTAACTCAGAACCATGGGTTTTTGAATCTCCCATAGAGGGTTTGCCCAGGCCAAGGCCCTCTCAGAAAGCAAATATATCACAAAAACCTACTTTGCTTCGGTCTGTGAGAAACGCCTGGGGCAGCATCTCAAAGTATATCTCAACCTGGTTGAGAAACCCTCTGCATTGAACTGGATCGCCCCAAAATCGATGGGGAAGCGGAGCGGAACCAGACATGCCTCTAATAGAGGTAATACTCGAGGTGGGTGCTTGCACAGAGACTGGGGCAACAGCAGGGTCGGCCTGCAACACAGGTTATACCGGAGCGACCACAGTGGGAGATTCCAGACGAGCCGCGCGACTCAAGAGCGCCTGTATTGCCACGGCAAACTGATCCATGTGGTGATCCAGGTCATCCAATCTAGAAAAAATTACCAACGAGTGGATTGATTGCATCTTCTGAATTCATGGCCTTTGCCTACCGTCAGAAGCCGTGAATCAAACCCAGACAGAAGTGCAGTTAAATCACACTTGTTTATTAATAATAATAATAATAATAATAATAATAATAAAAAGATAAAACAGAGTAAGCGTAGTCAAAACATAGCCAGAGTTCAGGAACCAGATCGGATAGTCAGCCAAGTCAAATGTCAGAGCCAGAGAAGAATGTAGTAGAACAGAATGCGGGATCAGGAGCCAGAAGGAATGTGTCAGCCAAGCAAGTCTTCTCAACAGGAACGCAGGAGATAGTCTCTGTGATGTTGACAAAGGCGAAGGCAGAGAGCAAGTGAACTGGAAGGCTTAAGTAGGCAGGACTGACGAGCCGGATCAACAGGTGAGTCACTGTGGAGAGATAGGAACTGGCAATTAGCCGACAGCTGAGCAGTCCGCTCAGAGAAGGAAGGGCTGGGCCCAGCCCTGACAGTCCCATAAAGAAGAATGGGAGAAACTGCCCAAAAATAGGTGTGCCAAGCTTGTAGCATCATACTCAAAAAGACTTGAGGCTGTAATTGGTGCCAAAGGAGCTTCAACAAAGTATTGAACAAAGGCTGTGAATACTTATACATGTGATTTTTTTTCCGCTTTTTTTTTTTTAAATATGCAAAGATTTCAAATTAACTTCTTTCACATGGTCATTATGGGGTTTTGTTTGTAGAATTTTGAGGAAAAGAATGAATAATCCATTTTGGAATAAGGCTGTAACATAACAAAATGTAGAAAAAGTGAAGTGATGTGAATACTTTCCGGATCTACTGTAGCATTTACAAACACCAAAGGAACACTTTTCAAATGTCCACAAAAGCACAAAGAAATCAGAACAAGCTATACTGGTTTATTTCTATCTAGTAAACGTTAAAGGCTTCTCTCTGCATAAGAAAATTTCAGGTAGAAAAAGGCCCCAGGGACTGCAGCAATTCTAATCAGGTGAAATGTTTTCTTTTGTTAGTGGAACGAATATCCTATTTAATTCCTGGCTATCATTCTGCTGTTCAATTTCCTAATTCACAGCAGTGCTCTCTGATTTTTCCTGTCTGCAATGTGATTTATTCACTCCAGCCAGGAAACATAATCCAAAGTGATGGAAGCAGTGGAAATTGTGTCTTTCAAATGTTTCCCTAATCCTGGCCTGGAACGGCTTCAACATTACATCCAGCTGTCTGACGCAGCAGAAGAAAGCAAACTACAACCTCAGCATTTACAAATAAAATGAATGAACAGAAAGTCTTATAGATAGAAAAAAGCAATATACTATATTATAATTGTCGCTGATGTGGAATTTTAAACCATTACCATTATTAATTCTATATTTAAAGGAAAATTATCTTATTATAAAACATTTTACCAGGAGAGACTTTTAAATATTCCTCTCCAACAATATTGCCTGTTTTAAAATACGTATACAAGGGGATTGGTCATGAGCACCAACAATAGCATTTCTGGTACATAATATGCCTCAGGAATATGGCTTCTTGCTGGTGCCCAAAACACAAATGCATTGATGTGCATGACCAAGTGCAGAAAGTGGCAACACACGCTTACATTTGGTTATCTGATTGACGTTCGAGTCAGTCAAAATGATCTAATCAGAAAACAAATCGAATACTCTGACTCAGTTTAGATCACATTCAATCAAACTGAGTCAATCACCCAGGGCAGAAAATGTATGGTTTTGCATTGATCGGCATAAAGATACTTGTTCATAAATATGATCGCATGTCAATCAGATTATGCAGAAACAGCAGAACGCAAGCTGCACACCGATTACATACATAAGGAAAGAGGGTCAGGACTTTAAATGAGGTGTGTATGTTGTAGCTAATCAAAGGAGTCAATATGAAACATGAACAAGTATTTATTTGTTTGTCATGACAGAGTTGGTACACGGCATAATGTACATGCGATAATGGCACATAATTTAAAGCGGGGGTTCACCCTTAGAGGGCACTTTTTCCCCTTAGATTCCTGCTCGTTTTCTCTAGGGGAATCGGCTATTTGTTTTAAAATATGTGCAGTACTTGCCCGTTTACGAGATGCATCCTCTCCGTCGCTTCCGGGTATGGGCTGCGGGAATGGGCGTTCCTTCTTGATTGACAGTCTTCCGAGAGGCTTCCGACGGTCGCATCCATCGCGTCACGATTTTCCGAAAGAAGCCGAACGTCGGTGCGCAGGCGCAGTATAGAGCCGCACCGACGTTCGGCTTCTTTCGGCTACGAGTGACGCGATGGATGCGACCGTCGGAAGCCTCTCGGAAGACTGTCAATCAAGAAGGAACGCCCGCTCCCGAAGACCCATACCCGGAAGCGACGGAAGAAGATGCATCTCGAAAACGGGTAAGTACTGCTCATATTTTAATACAAATAGCCGATTCCCCTAGACCGAACGAGCAGGAATCTAAGGGGAGAAAAAAAAAAATTAATAAATGGGTGAACTCCCGCTTTAACAAATCATATATCCAAATCATTTGCATGTTAAAAACATAAATGGAATATGTAGTAGTATTGTCCTCAATAATAAAAGATCATTATAATCTAACAGATATAATCAACAGTATTGCATGGATCCAAAAACCATGTGTGTATGTGTACGTTGCATCTAGTTTAATCCCGACGCGTTTCATGGGATCTATCCAATCATCAGGGGCGGATGCAAGATACATCTATAAAGAGAGGTAAGTATATCAAAATAAACCATTCATACACAAAAGGGAGGATAAGATGGTCATCCCTGTAGGACTCACATATATGCTTAGTGTGAAGCAACACACCACCAAGGCGCTAGGGCCGGAGAGAATGCCTGGTCCAGCAGCAGTTATATTATAATGATCTTTTATTATTGAGGACACTACTACTGAATATTCTATTTACGTTTTTAACACGTAAATGATTTGAATATATGATTTGTTATATTATGTGCCATTATCGCATGTACTGTCTGCCACGTACCTACTCAATCATGGCAAACAAATAAATACTTGTTCATGTTTCATATTGACTCCTTCGATTAGCTACAACATACACACCTCATTTAAAGTCCCGAACATCTTTTCCTTATGTACCTGAACAGGGATGGAGATGCATGTTAACATGTGTCATTTAAAGTCCCCCAAAAAACCTTTACACATCGATTATATCACCTCTTTAAAAAAAACATTGAGCCACGAACAGCATGCAGGTTGTCACCACCCCACTCTGATGCGTTTCGCCATGATGTCGTAAAAACGTACCTTGGGATTGGAAACGTGGACCGGCTCCTTTGCCAGCATCAGGAGTGTCCACAGTAAAAGAAAGGCTTCATTATTTAAAGCAGTGCTGCTTTGCTTGGATCAGATTACGAGATTACATGGTAGAAAGAAGGATGTGACTGAAAATTTACTGTAATAAAGTTACAATTGTATCTTAAATCAAAATTTACTTTCCCTTGTGTGGCATATAGATTGAGTGGGCTGCCAACTATAGATAAATTACACACGCAAGGAAACACATTAGTCAGGGCGCCTACGCTTGAAAATGTTGATTGCAATAAACATGTTACGTATCGCCGCATGCGCCGGAGAGCAATAATTCTAACACAAGACCTCCTCCGTAACACTAAACTGATACCCATCAGACTTTCGCTATAGGCCTTGGAAGCTTTGCCTATAGAGAATATAGAGTACTGAAGTTTGACGGCATTTCATGGGCACACAAAAAATTAAGGTATGGTATTTTGGGTATCTATTTACTCTGTGCAACATCTTTTATATATTTTACCCCAAAATTTGGTAATTTATTATTATTTAGACCTTTGTGGTAATATCGTGTG